>NW_011120355.1:0-701 GCF_000146605.3 Meleagris gallopavo
TTTCCCAGAGTTCAGATTTGTTCCTAAGAAAACCCAGCAAATCCCAGAGCTCTGTAAATAATGAACTCCAAGGGAAACAACAGCTGAGCTCACATGCCTGCTCTGGGAAACGAAACAATCCCATTAGGTAACGCACCCGTGAAACTCTGCACCGCCAATGATGACCCTCTGTGCTTTGCCAGTCAGCCAGTTTTCATTCCAGCTCACTGTCCACTCATCTATCCCACACTTCCCCAGCTTCGATATAAGGACATTGTGGGAGACAGTATCAAACGCCTTGATGAAGTCAAGGTAGTTTACACCCACTGCTCTCCTCCCATCCACCCAGCCAGTGACAACATCGTAGAAGGCAGTTGAGGCAAACAGAGGCATCAGAATTAGTGCTTATTGCCTAAGTTAGCTGCAGTTAAAGAAACTGAACAGTGATAGATGAGAAATGGGAGAGGGGAGTTTTATTGGAGGACTGAGTGGTGAAGCAAGACGAGAAAATACAAGGACAGCCTCTGCCAACTGGGGGATCTTTTGATTGACTGGAAGCACGCCTGAAGAGGACTGCTACCCAGGAAAGAGCTGCAGAAAAACTGTTAGAAAATGCAATGGCCATCCAACAGGAGGTGCAGAGAAATACCTGGTTCACTGAAGAACACTGAATGCAGCCCATAACACACAAACACAGCGAGCCTAATCGCAGACTGCAGCTG
>NW_011120356.1:0-814 GCF_000146605.3 Meleagris gallopavo
TGAGCACCGGCTCTGCAGGCCCCTGCTCGTCCTGCAGGCCTTGATCTGAGTGCGCTGCGGCGTGCGGGACAGCACACTCAAGGTAGTCGTCATCCGACCTCACCGAGTATCGGATGGTGGTTATTTCGTGCCCGCATACGGCACAACTCGGCTTCCTGTTTGCCCACCAGATGGCACAGCCGTAGCACAGCTGGTGTTGGCAGGGGGTCACGTAGGTGACATCTTCCCGAATTTGCCCGCAGATGGGGCAGATCCATTCGGATGCCACGTCCATGGCCCCGGGCTGTGCGGTGGGCTGGGGAGAGCTGAGGTCGGGAAGCTGCTCCCCTCACTGGTGCTGCAGCAAGCAGAAGGTGTTACGAACTGCAAAAGAGAGAGAGGCCAGGGTCACTCGCCGCCCGGTCCCTCAGCAGCAAACCCTCCCGGTCCCTGTTCCCCACCAGCTGCTGCAGGGGCCATGATGTCCTGCACCACTCAACTCTGCCGCTACAAGCGCACCCTGTGCGGCCCCAGCTGCCCGAGGCAGGCAGGTTTGGGGGAAACGCTGGTGATACTGTGGGACGGGCACCAAGAACTGGTGCCAGCAGCCCCACAGCTCAACGTGTGAGGCATTGCCGCGCTGCCTACCTGCGCTGCTGCACGCGCCTCTCCGCGATGTCCCGGCTGCCTGCTGCCAGCAGGGTCGGGGTACGGCACAAATGGCTCTGAGACGGCGTCTGAGAGCTGCGCTAGCAGCACCCAGAGCACGTTCCAGCTCCAAAGCTCGCCCTGTCCACACTCCAGTCCTCGCACACACGCTCGGTCGGAGGCCAGG
>NW_011120357.1:0-474 GCF_000146605.3 Meleagris gallopavo
ATGATTCTTTTTCTTCACTGAAATATTTTGGCTCTATCAAAAAAGAAAATTTTTGGTTTCCTTCACAAAAAGAAAACACTGGAAATTCTCATTTTATAGTGAAGAAAATGTTTATTTTAAGTAAAATGAAATGTTTTACTTGGCTTCAATTTAATTTTTTCAGATTTTTTCCCCATTTTCCTAGGAAACTAAAAAGTGTTGTTTCAGATCAAGCACAGAGACACTTTTCCTCCAATATTTCAATGCAGCCAGCCAACTGAAAAGTCAGTTATGCATACAGCTTTTTGATAAAAGTAGCAACTTTTGGCTTTGCTATGCTACATAGTGAAAAAAACGGGAGAGACTTCATTTTTCCTTCATGCAGGCAGGAAATGGCAATATGATTTTCCACTCCTTTAGCTAGAGACTGCTGACTGAGATAGGCTGAGAAATAGACTTGCACAAGCCATGTTAGAAATAGCATCCCACAAGGAG
>NW_011120358.1:0-621 GCF_000146605.3 Meleagris gallopavo
GATGGTTATTTTGCTGCTCTTCAGTAGCTCTATTCTTGGGCACATGGGCATCTACGTGACGCACCTTTATAACCATATTCTTTATTCAGGCAGCAATATCTTTCCACAGCTCGGCAGCCCAAATAGGTTTACCCTTTCTTTGCCAGTTGTTTTGCTCCCACTGCTGTAACCACCCCCATAGAGCATTTGCCACCATCCACGAGTCAGTGTAAACATAAAGCATTGGCCACCTCTCCCGTTCAGCAACATCCAAGGCCAGTTGGACAGCCTTTACCTCTGCAAATTGGCTCGATTCTCCTTTTCCTTCAGTGGCCTCTGCAACTTGTCGTGTGGGGCTCCACACAGCGGCTTTCCATCTGCGGTGTTTCCCCACAATACAGCACGATCCATCTGTGAACAGGGCATATGTCTTCTCATTTTCTGGTAGTTCATTATATGGTGGGGCCTCTTTAGCACGTGATATCTCTTCTGCTGGCGGTGTTCCAAACCTTTTGCCTTTCAGGCCAGTCCATGATCACCTCTAGGATTCCTGGACGGTTGAGATTCCCCATCCGCGCTCGCTGCGTAATCAGCGCAATCCACTTACTCCAAGTGGCATCAGTAGCATGATGGGTGGAGGGA
>NW_011120359.1:0-493 GCF_000146605.3 Meleagris gallopavo
GAATTGAGTCAGTCTGTGTCCGATGGCCATAATGAACATGCCACAGGAGATGCCCGGAAGGAATAATACCTTAAATTGGCAAGGTTGCAGTTGCATTCATCTGCTCAAACAAGAGCTGGTCATCCATAATCCAGCAGTATCAAAGGCCAGTACATCAGTTCCAATGTCATTATTTCTACCTTCAAGTATGGGTGGGAACACTCAAAATCTGACAGCAGCCCCAACAGATGTGTCGCTACTGTGAGAGTCAATGCTGGAAGGCCAACGAGGGGTATGAAGCAGAGTTAATTTACTCTAGCTAATGCTGAGGATCATCAGGGGATTCAAACCACCACCACCATCACCATCACCTAGTCCTCTGGAGAAGGCTGTAAATGTGTGTCTGGGACATGCATCAGCAATGATCTATTGCAGCTGGAGTCTGCAGCCCCAAACCTGTGTTTTGAGCACAGCTGGCTCAGGAGAGGCTTGCATTGATTTGGGAGCTCTGGTC
>NW_011120360.1:0-450 GCF_000146605.3 Meleagris gallopavo
CCATGTGATTCATGTGAAAACAAGGCTGTTATGAAGGCATAAACAGTTCCATAAAAGAAACTGATGCATCTCTTCAGCTAGCTGTCTTCTGGAGCTGTAGCTATTAGGGACATCTCCAGTACAGTCCCAGAATCAAAGAGTCTGGAAGGGAGACCTCTGGAGATCATCTAGTCCAGCCTATGCTAAAACAGGTTGTCTACATTAAGTAGTGCTGGAAAACATCCAGGGGAGTTTTGAGTATCTCCAGAGAAGGAGACTTCGCAGTCTTTTGGGTAGCTTGCTGCAGGGCTCTGACACCGTCTAAGTAAAGAAGTTATTTCTCGTGCTTGTATGGAACTTCCTGTGTTCCAGTTGGTACTCATTGCCTCTTGTCCTGATGCTGATCACACTGAAAATGGTCTGACCCCATCCACTTGCCACCTGTGATTCAGGTATTGGTAAACGTTGATA
>NW_011120361.1:0-464 GCF_000146605.3 Meleagris gallopavo
CTCTGAGAGGGGGGCTGCTTACAGAAATAAACCCGGGGCCTGCCTACAGAAAGCCCACACCTTTCACTCCCACTAAAGCTCCACCATTTTGACAGCCAAGCCAATAACTACCACTTCACTTCTCATGACTCTTCCCTGAGCTCCAGAACAAATAGTTACTCGAGGTCACCTATTGCAACTGCAACTGCTCATAACTAATAATCAAGATTATATCTTTCGTGACATAAGCAGCTCACTTCTGCTTGGTGGCAATGACAGTCCATTCCCATTGCATCCCTTCGTGTCACAGCTGGCTTTCTGACAGCCTCCTGCATGATTCCCCCAAAAGCACCCTGCACTTATTCTGAAGAGCGAAAGAAAGGAAGGTTCGTGGAAACAGGCACTCAAGGCTTGCAAGAGATGCAGTGCTCCAGATCAGAGATAGGACCATCACAGTGCCAGAGCACACTTTATCACTAAAGGAA
>NW_011120362.1:0-721 GCF_000146605.3 Meleagris gallopavo
AGGGAGAGCTGTTTGTCGGGGCTTTTTAGTGTGAGTGAGCAGAAAAGAGGAACATGACCTCAGGAAAGTCCTAAGTACCACGGAAATGGGAAGAGCTGCCCAGGTGCTCTGAACTGTTCAGATGACGTGACAGCCGTTTTCTTGACCGCTGTTACACACGCAGTAACGAGCAGAAGAGTGAAAATTAAGGCATTTGCCTTCATCTTAATGGCACTGTACGTGCCACCTCTCTGCAGAGCTGCGGCACAGACAGCACAAGGCTACTCAAGAACTGCACAGTCATTGCCAAGCCACGTTTTCAGAAGACAGCATGACAAAGTATTTCCTTTTCCCACGCACCAAGAAGTGCTGACTTGGACAACAATCTCAAGTGGGACAAGAATACGGAGGTACTTCATTCTCTTTTCTCAAACTGAAAGGTACCAAATGTCTGCTTAAGGATAAAATAAAACGAGCAAAAAAGGACATGGAAAGCACATGAACCTCGGCAGGCACTTCAGATCAAAGCACTCTAATAGCAATAACTGCAGCAGGCAGTAGCTTATTTCTGCACATACCTAGCGGTCAAACTTGCTTGCTTTTAGATCTTTCTGCTTCCTATTGAATTAAGCCTCCTTTTGCTTTAAGGTATTTATCAGACTTTCCACAGAACTGCTTTCATGTTTTACCAAAAATAACAACCCAGGTAAAAAGACTCAGGAAAGGTCTCTGACAATACAGG
>NW_011120363.1:0-466 GCF_000146605.3 Meleagris gallopavo
AAAACACCACTGCTCAGCAGTGAAAAAGTTAAGGTTCAAGTAATCTGTTGTGTCACAGACCCAGTTATGCGCTGTAGTCCAAAGCTGCATTGTCCTTTCATAAACAACACTGCTAAACAGCACTTGTACTGAATCTGTCCTCATCTGATACAACTTAATGGAAAGAACAGGTGCCCTAAAAACCTTTTCTTTAAAATTGAAAAGGAACAAAAAATTTTATTTGTGAAAGAAAAAAGGCAGGGCGGAGGGGGCAGAAAGGGAGGGAACGGTGTTTTTTCTTGTAGTTATTGTGTTTTTTTTTATTTGTTGTTTAGTTTTTGAGTTTTGTTTTCATTAAAAAATATAAAATAGTAAATGTTTCTATGCAGCAGGTGGTTAGAACAAATATTACATAAATTGTCTTTCAGAGAATCGTTGTCTACCTAAAGAGGATTGCTACTGTCTATCTCAGACATTCTGAGATGAA
>NW_011120364.1:0-737 GCF_000146605.3 Meleagris gallopavo
TGTTGGTTGGGGGTGGGAAATGGGTGGGGGGGTGGGAATTGCGGGTGGGAAATGGGTGGGGGGTGGGAAGGGCAGGAGTGGGAATTGCGGGTGGGAATGGGAATTCTTGGGGAGGTGGGATCTTTTTGGAGTGGGAAATGAAATGGCTGTACTGTGAGATTGTTGGGGTGGGAAATGACTGGGGTGAGAAATGGCTGTGGTGGGAGATGGTTGGCATCCAAAATTCTTGTACTCTGTAACTGCCCACCCTGGAGGTGTTCAGGGAAGGTTTAGACGCTGTGCTGAGGGACATGGATTAGTGAGAACTGTTGCTGACAGGTGGATGGTTGGACTGACGATCCCGTAGGTCTTTTCCAACCTTGGGGATTCTAGGATTCTAACATCTTGCTAACTGGCCTGCCACGCCTGTTACCACCTTCCGGACCTGCTACTTCATGCTGGCAGACAAACTTCTTTGCTACTTTCCTCCCTGCCCCAGTTGGAGGAAAGTCATCATCTCCACTTGACAGGCTGGAGCAGTAGCAAGTTGCACCTGTGAGTAAAAACAAGTCCCTTTTAATCCCCAGAGGGAAGAAAACCGCCCAAACAAAAAGGCTGCAGCGGGGCTCTCTCTGGACCCCTGTTGTCTCAGCACAGCTCACAGTCACTTACAGTGCACACAGCACCTACAAAAGCACCACGCTGCTACAAGGAAGGAAAACAAACCCACGATGCTCTGCAGGGCTCCGAGCTCTCAG
>NW_011120365.1:0-457 GCF_000146605.3 Meleagris gallopavo
TGGAGAAAGATCCAGAAGTTTGCCTCTCTAAGATTCAATCAAATGATTCTGAAGAATTAAAAGAGAACTTAAATTTGTGGTGAAGGGAGAGTGCAAAGTTATGCTGCTGAAGATCAAATTAGTTTGTATCCCTTGCATTGTTTTTACCACCAAATGAAAACTGATATGAATTTGAATTTAGAAAGGAATAATGATTTTAAAAAATATTATTTGCTTCATATATATGAAATGTACCATAAATATCGCATGTATTTAGATTCAGGGAAAGATGGCCACTGAGGACTTTTTCTGTCCCAGTTAAAATAATACAGCTATTCAGTGACACCCAGATAAAGACTAGGATTGCTCAAACTCCTTTTCTTTCCAACTCACACCCACTGCATAGTTCCATTCATCATCAGAAGCTAATAAACTGAAATAAAAATGTCAAGATGATTACACACAATTCTGGATTTCC
>NW_011120366.1:0-850 GCF_000146605.3 Meleagris gallopavo
GTGTGGTGCCAGGCCAGCTGTGCCGCAGGCGGATCCACCTCCATGGGCTCCTCTGGAGGCAGATCCACCTCCATGGGCTCCTCTGGAGGCAGATCCACCTCCATGGGCTGCCCATGGTCGCTCACAGCGGTGGTCCGGGCGCGATGGAACCGGGCTCTCTTCCTCCTCTCCCTCCTCCGCTTGATGGTCATGGCGGGCCCCCTCCTCCTCTTCGGTTCTGGGGCCCCCAGCTCCCTCTTCCCACTTAAAATCACGCTCTCCTCAACTCTCGCTCTCTTAGTGCTGGACATGGCTGCCACCTGCCCAGCACGCTCAGAGACGAGTGCGCCAGGTGGGGCGGCAGCGACCAAGGAGACAGCTGTGACATGGGGAAGGTTCTACACCGGGCACCTGTTCTGCTGCTGCTGGGAGTGGGCGTTCTGCACAGGATGAGGAGGGGGCTGGAGAACAGGGCACGGGACGGGAGCTACAA
The DNA here is from genome assembly GCF_000146605.3 of Meleagris gallopavo. Lineage (NCBI taxonomy): Eukaryota > Metazoa > Chordata > Aves > Galliformes > Phasianidae > Meleagris > Meleagris gallopavo. Next base: position 473 of record NW_011120366.1, read on the forward strand.
GGCGCTCCCTGTGCCCAGCGGGCAGCCCTTCTCTCCGGCCAGCAAGAGGCCACAGAGGAGCCGAAGCCGACAAAAGGGCCCTCGGCCTCTTTCCCCCTTTCCCTCCTGCCACACGGGAATCCCCTTTTGGGGCTGGGCCACGCAGCACACAGCGGCACGCTCAGGGATCTCCTGAGCTCAGCGCAAACAACGGCAGGCTCCAAAGTGGACCTGACGACGCCTGCCTCCTGGGAGACAGAAGCCCCGGCTTCCATTTCAGCATCCCGAGCCTCTTCCTTCTGGGCACTCAAACATTACCTACAATAAATACGTCCCACTGAGTTTTCAACAAATCTTGCAGAGTCTCTGAGGAAATGCGGTACGGGGAACAAGCTTCCT
>NW_011120367.1:0-543 GCF_000146605.3 Meleagris gallopavo
TATGATAAAACAGGCATGTTACAGAAAAAACTGTGAGTCATTTATTCAGACAGATGAGAAGACGACCCCTGCTGATATTTGTCCATGACATCATTTTCCTCACTGCATCCTTGAGCTCCTGGTTCCTCATGCTGTAGATGAGAGGATTCAGTGTTGGAGGCACCACAGAGTACAGAAATGAAACGACCAGATCCAGGGACGGTGAGGAGATGGAGGAGGGCTTCAGGTAGGCCAGAAAGTCAGTGGTGACAAAGAGGGAGACCACAGCCAGGTGAGGGAGGCACGTGGAGAAGGCTTTGTGCCGTCCCTGCTCAGAGGGCATCCTCAGCACGGCCCTGAAGATCTGCACATAGGACACAACAATGAATACAAAACACCCAAATATGGCAAGAATACTAAGCACAGTAAATCAAATTTCCCTGAGGTAGTCTGATTCTGAGCAGGAGAGCTTGAGGATCTGAGGGATTTCACAGAAGAACTGATCCACAGCATTGCCTTGGCAGAGAGGCAGTGAGATGTGTTGGCAGTGTGCAGCAGAGCATT
>NW_011120368.1:0-514 GCF_000146605.3 Meleagris gallopavo
CCAAACTCACTGTTTTCCTTCACCTTTCTGCCCTTTTTGCCGTTTTTTTCCCCCACAATTCCACTCTTTGTACCCTCAATTACAGTTCCATGTACCATTAACAAATGCACTTCCATACAGCATCAAGGCAGTTCCTCCCACTGCCTTCAAGATCCACGAATCGAACAGTGCAGTCCTTCAACTTCCACAAACACCCAGCACTTGGTCTCATCATTAGGGCACTCAATTATAAAACTGGTCCATTACTCCATTTATGTTCCTGGTTTCGTATTCAATATCCCCCTGGCTCACCAGCGGTGTTTCTCCAGTGAGCCAAAATACACCCCAGGGGTCTTCTCGGTATCACTTCAGACACCCTCTGTTCCATAACAGCCTCCTACACGATAAACACAACATAACACTGCTTGCAGGAGCCCCGCCATTGCAATCGCGAATAAAATCTGCTTTACGAGAGAAACCGTCCTGGAAAATTACTTGGATATTTCCAACAGTTTGGGGGCTCGTCCGGGATCAT
>NW_011120369.1:0-691 GCF_000146605.3 Meleagris gallopavo
AGGTTTTAAGAAGTGGCAGCAGATAGTTTGTGGTTGGTGATGCAGCAGATGACCTGCAGCACTCTGCTCAAAGGAGTACTTCAGCAGCACAGAAGAATGTTTTCTGCATGGCATCTAATTCATCAGCAGAGAAGCTCATTTTCTGAGTACTGGAGAGGTGGACTGACCCACGGGCAAGTCCTGGTGTTCTTCTATGCACTTTCTGCTGAGATGTTTGTAAGCTTCTGTGTTTGGGCTGGTCCAGTAGAAGGACTTAAGTCTCTTGGAAAAAAAAATACTTCTTAGAGCTATTCCTAAACTTCCAGTTTGAAGTAGGAAGGTGACACCACCAAGTCTTTAAAAAGAGGAGGCCAGTCTTTTCCACTTAAAAGCACAAGGATTTTTTTACCATCTATAAACTTGTTGAGAAAAGCTCATTTATTCCAGCCTGAAGAAAAACTGCTTTTGGGGTGGAAACAGCAATAATGAAAATAGAGGAGAAATGTTAAAGATCTCTCAATAAAATATAATCTGCTTAATTCAAAAGGCACCTGTGTTTTGTAAGCTCAGCTCACCATGTAGTAGAAGTACTCAAGTGTCATACAGCAAAAATGGAAGTCTCATTTAATTCTGCATTAGCCTGCAGGTTATACATTATTCTGGAGAGAGCCAGAAGGAAGTGCACAGGCTAACTGTGGGAGATGGAGAAAAA
>NW_011120370.1:0-639 GCF_000146605.3 Meleagris gallopavo
AAAAGGAAAAACTAAAGAGACATGCAGAAGAGACTGATGATGAGGACATCCTTATTACTACTCGTCGGCCCCTGAAGATGACTGAAATCCAAGGTTCAAGAAAGGAGTTCACACGGGGCCCGAATGAAACTATTGTTTCCTGGTTGGTTCGTTGTTGGGACCGTGGGGCCAATAGCTTGTTTCTAGATGGTAATGAAGCTCGCCAACTAGGAGCCATTGCCAGAGACCCAGCTATTGACCGAGGAATTGGTCGATGTTTGGATGAGTCTGCCTCCCTTTGGGAACGAGTGCTAATAGCCGTGAAAGAAAGGTATCGCTTCAAAGACGGCTTGAAGCCTGTGATGAAAAGATGGGATACAGTTGAAAAGGGTATCCAGTACTTGAGGGAAATGGCTGTGGTGGAAATGCTGTTCGACCCTAACTTTGTTCCTAACCACCCACGACAAGAACGCGATCCTGAGAGAGTGAGGACGACGCCTGAGATATGGCAGAGACTCATAACAACAGCACCAGACCAGATATGCCGGTACACTACTGTCAGCTAATGACAGATACCGGGAACAAGAGAGAATACCCTTAGTTTTGAATTGATTCTTACGCTCCAAAACTACGAACTAACAGCTACCCCAACTCACGCTT
>NW_011120371.1:0-440 GCF_000146605.3 Meleagris gallopavo
CATGTTGGTACAATTCAAGACGAGTGACGATCGGTGAACGTTGACATTCTTTTGTGGGCCAGTGCTCGATGGTGGTACTGGAGGCACGCGGTCGTGAGGTGCCAGTCTGTCCTGTGCTCCATCATCCCATGCAGACCATCACCGGGTGTTGCACGCGATCTGACAGTAACACTGGAACGCTCTGATGGCATTTTGTTCCTTCCGGTGATCCTGAAGGCTCAGAGACTCACGGGGAGAAATACAGATGTCTCAGAGGTACCAGGAGGGGAAGGTCTGCCCTCCAGGGCAACATACAGGCCGTGTTTCTATCCTGGCCAACACATCCACCTGTACAGGGGCACGTCCTGGCCGCCTGTACCACACCTTCTGGCCGGACGTCTGCGGCTGCATAATAATATCAGGCACCAAAGGAGTGTCCTGATCTGCCACAGGGATGTGAT
>NW_011120372.1:0-789 GCF_000146605.3 Meleagris gallopavo
GCAATTTGATTTCTAGCCTTAAATTCATCAGGGACCCCTCTGGGCACCCCAATTGAGTCTATACTTATTGTATCATCATCGAATGGGATTCCTAAGCTCCTTCTGTCCCTTTTGTGAATGTGTGATAGATCCTTCTCGAATGCCAGAGTGAACGGTATTGCCAGGTGAACAAGTGCACAGGTACCTCCCCAGTTAGATGGGAGGATGGACCACAAGGTCTCCCCGCCGCAATACCACCAGAGATCCGCTCTAGGGATTCTCAGCCTTGAAGAGTTTCCTGCCAAATTTTTCGTAACATCCAAAGTTTCACTGCATAGTGAGAAATTCCCTACAGACCTGGTAGCCCTCACACCCTGCCTTGAGAGACAGGCTGTATGGTTACCTATGGCCATAGAGAATGCAGGAGGGATCTCAGCATCCATCTCCGATATCGGGGAAAACAGCACTCCCTTGGTCCGAATCAATATATTCTACTACTCCATACCTAGGGATTATGTGTTCCAAAATCACGTTAGCTACTGTATTTGCAGTAGCAGACACTGATGGAAATGCTTCCTCCCACCCAGTTAAATGGTCTACTAACACCAACAAGTACTTGACCTTTCCTACACTTGGAAGTTCCGTAAAATCTGCTTGAATACTTTGAAATGGTCGAATTCCCGGCCCCTCCCTCCTTTAGGTCGCTTTCTGTTAGCCCTATTATTCACTTTCTGACATACTACACATCCCCTGCAAACCTGTTTTAGCCAGAGTATATATCCCTATGCTTATGTATTTTCGTAGCACCGC
>NW_011120373.1:0-516 GCF_000146605.3 Meleagris gallopavo
AAAGGTTGAGGGAACTGGGCTTGTTTAGCTTGGAGAAGAGAAGGCTCTGGGGACACCTCATTGTGGCCTTCCAGTACTTGAAGGGAGTGTGTAAACAGGAGGGGGAACGGCTGATTACAAGGGTTAATAGTGATAGGACAAGGGGGAATGGTTTTAAACTGAGACAGGGGAGGTTCAGGTTAGATTTTAGGAGGAAGTTTTCCACACAGAGGGTGGTGACACACTGGAACAGGTTGCCCAAGGAGGCTGTGGATGCCCCATCCCTGGAGGCATTCAAGGCCAGGCTGGATGTGGCTCTGGGCAGCCTGGTCTGGTGGTTGGTGACCCTGCACATAGCAGGGGGTTGAAATTAAATGATCATTGTGGACAATTTCAACCCAGGCCATTCTACGGTTCTATGAAAAATGGCTGCCTTGAATATGAAACAGACAAAACTTCCTTGTCAGTGAGATTTTTAGCAAAGTGCTAACTCTGGCCCCAGGTCAAAAAAATACGAAACGTGCTTAAACCTTACCT
>NW_011120374.1:0-449 GCF_000146605.3 Meleagris gallopavo
GGGGTCGAGGCGCGTTGCAGCCCGGCACGGAGTCAGGCGGGCGCTTCGGTTCTCGTCGGCTCCGAGCAGCAGCGCTGCGCTGAGCTGCTGCCCCGCAGCTGCAGTCCCCACGTGCCGGTTTCCGTCTGTCTGTCTGTCCCCGTGCGGAGCTCCCGGAGCTGCGTGAAGCCGACGTGGAGCCGCTTCGTGTTGGCCCCGAGGAGGGAAGCCGTGAGGGGGAATGACTGTTAGGCTGGGAGCTGGTTGGGAACGCGGTCATTTCTCTGTTTGTTGCTCTGAATGGTAAACGATTAAATGTTCAGCGTTCGTTTTTCTGTGTTTTGGCCTGCGGTCAATTCTGCAGCTCCAAAGACCCCCATCCCCGTGCCCACCTCAGTGCAAGGACGGGGCACCGCAAATGGCCGTGTCATAGGACTGCACCCACCTGCCCCGTTCTCCCCCCAAAATCC
>NW_011120375.1:0-670 GCF_000146605.3 Meleagris gallopavo
TGAGATAGAGGAAAGGAAAAGGATAACAGCTATAATGAATGCAAAAGCAATTGCTCACCACCCAGCAGTCAATGTGCAGTTAGCCTCCTAGTAGTGGAAGAGATTGACATGATCTTCCACCCCCTTCACAACTCCTTCCCCAATATGTCATATGGTAGGGAATATCCCTTTGGCCAGTTTCAGTCAGCTGTTCTAATTCTGTTCCCTCTCACTTCCTTGGGCTCTCAGCTGAGAATGACTTTGGCTCTGTACAGCACTGCCTAGCAGTAACTCCAAGCATCAGTGTGCAATCTAGAACAAAAAACCTAGTAGTACCATATCAGACACTGAAGAAAACAAATTCCAGCCCAGCTGAAACTCAGACACCCTTTGTTATCTCGTGCTTAGAATTCTTTCTCTACAGACAATGTCAGATAATTATTACTATTCTATCCTATGTTCTGCAGCTGAGCTGGAGTTTGTCATCCTTGAAGAAGGATCTTCCTCTGAAAGGGGAGTAAAACATCATGCTCCTACTGGGAGCAGAGCAGAGACACAGATCTGATATGAGTGTTGGTTTCACACTGTCCTTATGCCCTCTGTTGTAGTTTGTATCTAGAGAGAGCCCTTGTGTGTCAGTCTGTTGTGTAAACTGCTGTAGTTTTGTGCCTCAAGGAGGAGTGATCCTTTA
>NW_011120376.1:0-419 GCF_000146605.3 Meleagris gallopavo
CTCTGGTTGTGAAACACAGACAGTTCTGTTACACAGTCTTCATCAAGGTGTCCCAGCTGCAAGAACAAGACCTAGAGTGAAGAAACAGCTTTCAAGTCATCTCACAGAGCCAAATCTCACCACCACAGTCTTCTGATATGCAGCAATCAAGGCAATAGTTAGCCACCATTTCAGATTCTCTATTTTAAGTAGCCAGTATCAGGGCTAAACACTGCAAGGAGTAAAACAGAAAGAGTCTCCAAACTTCAGCAACTGGTCCCTCTGTGGCAACAGGTTCTGAATTCAACTACAAAAGCCTGTCAGCAGATGAGATTTTCACTAGAGCAGAAGTCACACTTCTCTCCCTTCTTAATTATTCAGTTGCATGGCATGCACAGCACCCTGTGCTGTATCATCAGCACAGCTGTTCTTCAGAGAAA
>NW_011120377.1:0-469 GCF_000146605.3 Meleagris gallopavo
ACTTAATCTCTAGAGTGTGCATTAGTTTCTGTAAAACTTGTGATGTAAAATGACTACCTTGATCTGAATCGATGTGCTCTACCACCCCATATCTAGGGATTATTTGTTCCAAATTACCTTGGTTACTATATTTGCGGTGGCAGATATTGATGGAAATGCTTCCACCCACCCAGTTAAGTGATCTACTACAACAACCAGTAAGTATTTGACTCTTCCCACTTTAGGGAGCTCCATAAAGTCTACTTGAATACTTTGAAAAGGTCGAATCCCCGGCTCCCTTCCCCCTGCAGGTTGACTACGAAATGACCTTGTTATTTACCCTCTGGCATATTGCACACCCTCTACAGACTTGTTTAGCCAGTGTATATATCCCTGCACATACATATTTCCTCAGTACAGCATCACACATAGACTTGTACTCCCACGTGACTTCCTTGATGCAAGATATTAAAATTTACCCTTGTTACTG
>NW_011120378.1:0-530 GCF_000146605.3 Meleagris gallopavo
GGAGTCCTGCAGAAAACCTGGAGGATGGTCCTAGGAAAGGGTTTTGGGGGCCGAGTTCAGGGGGTCCCCCAGGTTGGCCGCGGGGGTCCCTTGAAGGATCTGGAAGCTCCCAGGATGGCTCCAGGAGCTCTGAGGAGCCACTGGGATGATCTGGAGATGTCCCAGTGGAGTCTGGTAGGGTCCGGAGAGTCCTCATGTGGGTCTGAGTGGTCCTGGAGTCATTCAGAAGGGTCTGGAGATGTCCCAGAGGGGTCTCTTTGAGATCAGAGGGTCCCCAGGGGTTCCGGGAGTCCTCCAGAGGTCTCCAATGGGGATTTTGAGGACAACCTCACATAGTGACACGTTCTCGCTCTGCTTTGTCCCCTGGGATCACCCCCAAATGTCTGTTTCCATTCAAATCAATACTATGTCCATTTTGTTGTCTTTCTTTCCCCATTTCCTTTCAGAAATGGATGGTTCTCATCAAATTCCATCCAGAGCCCTACGGAACAACTCCCCCCAGGGCCACCGGGTGGACACCGGGACAACCG
>NW_011120379.1:0-632 GCF_000146605.3 Meleagris gallopavo
GAGTCCAAGCTGATTTTTGTTTTGCTTTTTTTGTGGAGAAAGGGTGTCATGCCATCAGAACCAACGGACGCCGATATAGTTCAGACTGATGGGCAGTGATACTCCTGCCATCTTCCTTTTGGGCAAGGATCGTGTGTCTCCCTTCCCAAATCTCTCCTGTGGTGCTCTTAATAGAATTACCAAGATGCTTGTTTTCACAAGACGTGAAACCTATGCCAGACCTCTGGGCTGAAAAGCTGTCAATATTGTATTAAAGCACCTGTATGCAAATAGGAAAGGGAAGCTGGCTTGCTGATGAGTAAAGCTCTTAACACACATGCAGAAGTTTTGTATGCCTGGTGGGATTCTGAGTCGGAAGGGCTTAGCAGACTTAGACTTCTCTGGATTTGGAGCATCGCTGAGAACTTCCACTTGTTTCCTACATTTGAGACAAAGACTATGAAGACTACGAAACAGCTGTTAAGAAACTTAATGGAGGACTGTATTCCAGTGATCAGAAAGGGAAAGAAAATTGCAAGGTATGTCTGAAAGCACAATGCTTCTGATATGCCCACACTTCAGCTTCAAGTCTAGAGGACACTTAGGCTCTGAGGTTAAGTGTCCTGAGACAGGTGGTTTTAGAAACACTGATG
>NW_011120380.1:0-665 GCF_000146605.3 Meleagris gallopavo
CCTGGGCCTGCTGCAGCGCGGAGCTCCAAGCGAAGAGGTAAGCAGGTGCTGTGGCACCGCTGTGCTCAGCTGCTGCCCTTTTCAAGCACACAGTTTGCTTAGGGTTTGCTTTGCTTTTTCCTTTGCTGTAGAGGGGAAATGGGGTTGAAGGTTACCAAGCCCAAAGGCAGGGAGGTGCCAGAATGTGCAAGCCCGTCTCTTCCCTTAGCTCCACGGTGGCCTTCTGCACGTCCCACTGGAAATGTCATTCACTGAGAGGCTTCCTAGTCCCATTTCCTTTGTCTTTTTTCTGCCATCTGCTTTTATGGTACCCACGTTTCTGCAGTTGTGCTGGTGACAAAACAAATTCATCTTTTTCTTGCCTTACAGCAAGAAGACAGCAACAAAAAGAGAGGAGAGTGGAACTGAAGAAGGCTTCTCTGAGAGCTGCCGCTGCACGTGCAGAGGTGAGTCCTTGTGAGCACAGACACGGCTCTTGTTGTTCTCAGTGCCTCTGTCTGTCCGAGATGGAAGAGATTTCTCGAGGGAAGTGGTGTCCTGTTTCTACACGCGCCTTGTTTCTTTCCAGTGCTCCGCAATCAACAGCCTTGTGGAGATGATGCAGGAGCTGCAGCTGAGGGACTGAGAGGAGGAGCGTCAGAAGGCAGCGCTGCAGTGCGCGGCGT
>NW_011120381.1:0-565 GCF_000146605.3 Meleagris gallopavo
TGATTCCAGTTAATAATTCTAAGTCATAGTACTAATAAACTCAATAAATCCGTTCTCAGTGTGTGACTATTACCTACATTTGCTGTTTCTTTCATTATTTTGTACTGTTTCTAAAGTTACTCTTAGAAGATATTTTTCCTAGCAAAACCAAGCACTAACTCATGTCCTTAGCCATTAACGCTTTGAAGAAGCTGAAGATCTTTTTCTGTGTTTTTGTCAATTTTCCTCTCATTACCTCATCAAATCAAATAAAAGACAGTTCCAATAGCTAACATTATGGTATGCTGCTAATATAACGAAAGTATAGGCTTGCCAACGGTTTACAGGCTCTTAATTTAAATGGTTCCACTAGGCAAAATTTTCAATTTATAATGTCTCAACCTCAAGGGAAAAAAAAGAAAAGGGAAAAATAAAACAAACAGACAAAAAACCAATGCAGAAGACAAATAGAGCAATTGAGATATAATAGAATTTAAAAATAATATATGCCAATCCTAGTGCTGCAGTTTTCTGTACTGAAAGTTAGTTGGTTCAATATCATAGTTATTTAGTAAAAGCATGCTTT
>NW_011120382.1:0-393 GCF_000146605.3 Meleagris gallopavo
AGCTAGTGAGGCTTCTGTGGGGTGGAAAGGGGGTCTGGGGATGGAGGAAAGGGTGGAAGGGGGAAACTGGAGAGTTGTGTGGAGCTTCTGTGGGGTGTAAAGGGAGTCTGGGGAGAGAGAGTGGGGTGTGGGGAACGGGGGAATGTAAAGAGAAGAACAAGGCTGACCACGTGAGTGGAAAGGAGGTCTGGGGGTGGGGGAGGAGTGGGAAGGGAGAACTGGAGGTTGTGGGGGGGCTTCTATGGGATGTAAAGGGGGTTCAGCTGGGGGAAACTGGGAGTCAAAATAGGGGAACAGGCTCCAGAGGGCAGGGAGGAGGGGCGATGGGGGGTACAAGGGGGACTCTAGGGGGTCAGAAAATGGGGTCAGGAGCGGGGGGAGAAAGGGGACCCT
>NW_011120383.1:0-357 GCF_000146605.3 Meleagris gallopavo
GAAAAGCTTGGAACGGCCAGGAAAGCACCCTCCAGCACCCACTGCCAGGCAGTAAGAGACCGCCCCACCCGGAGGGGTCAGATCCCATGACTTCTGTAACGTATAGGGATAGGTGCCTGGAATTGGAGCATTAACACTTTAACTCCCAGTATACTACATGATGTATTGATGCGGAATACTGAGAACCAAACCAAAACAAAAAAAATAATAAAACCATGACAGTACTTGTTTCCCTCTGCTAATTAAAGTGGTAATTCTCAGAAAGTGGTGTTGGAAAGTGTGCTTACAATAAAATCCCTTAACTTTGAGCTTGTCTTACAGCATTGTGATGAAAAGACCTGAAAGAGGGGGAAAAAA
>NW_011120384.1:0-493 GCF_000146605.3 Meleagris gallopavo
AAGTGGCACAAGGCTGTAGCAGCAGAAAGGCCAATTGGAGAAACTAGGAAGCCCAGAAGTTTGTGGCTGACTGTGCTGAAGTCTCCCTCCAAGGAGATGCTCTTCATGTCTTTCTTGTTTTCTTTCTGTCAGAAGCTGATGCCAGCGGCCTTCCTCTGAAGCGCAGCCATGCGCAAAGGCAGAGGAGGAGCGCTGAGTGTGACATGGCACCCAAGAGAGGTACAGACACACAACAGGCATCGGGCTTTGGTGCATTGTCTTTCTGGTTAGGCTTTCTGTCTGTCCCTTCCTGGGACTGTTGTCGTTGTGTGTTGGTTGTGGTCATAATCACAGTTAGCGTTCCTGCGCTGATTAGAAATGTGAACTCACGGTTCACCCGAGATCCTAAGATCCATGACCGTGAACGCTCCAGATGAGATGTCCTGGCATTGTGGCCCATTTTGCAGACTGAAAGTAGTGTTGGGCTCTTGTTAAATCTTGTTGCTTCTCCTTT
>NW_011120385.1:0-494 GCF_000146605.3 Meleagris gallopavo
ACATGGCACTGACATTCCATCAGCACTGGGGAGACCTGAAGATAGGAAAGGAAAAGCACCCAGTGAAAGCAACGTGAGCACAAGGGACATCCGACACCAAGCCCAGAGCAACTCAGCAAGCGTGTTCAACAGGACACGTCAGGGATCAACGTACCTCGGCACAGAGACTAAGCGTTGGATATTGGCATCCACCTCCGGCTGCAGTTTCCTGCTGCTTCCACCAAGAGCCTGGCTAAAGTCCTGGCACCGCTCGCAATGGCCGCAGTTCCACGCTGCAAGCGTTTGGGCACAGGACAACGAAAGCAGAGACCGCCTTCCGGTAGGGACACCAATGTCACTTACCCCGCTCCAGGGATCAGGGCACAGCCAACGCAGCAACTCAGGGGTGGCCAGAAGGCCAACAGCATCTGGCAGAGGACTCAGCCCATCCAGAAAGAGTGAAGACATCTTCATGTCTAATAACTTTCACACCTTTCCAAGGAACAGGACACGTT
>NW_011120386.1:0-498 GCF_000146605.3 Meleagris gallopavo
GCTGGGGATGGGAAATTTCCTGGTGTTTGCAGGTGCAGCTGAAGTCCTTTCCCACGGTGCTCTGGAATCTCAACCACCTGTTGGAAACTCTTGAGTGCCCAGAGGCTTGGACTGAAATATTACGTGAAATCAGGTGAGAGATACAATCTCTCCATCCTTCTTACCAACCCAAAGTGAGGCCACTAGAGTCACAGTTTATCACTCAAGTTCTTTGCTGCTTTTACTATTAATTACCCTAATTTCCTGACAAAACCAATACTGTGGAGGAGACTGTCGCTATACAGACACATGAGACTTGCTGGAGATGAGATGAAGCATGAATCTGATAGAATGGGTCTTACCATTGCCCCCATCAGGCTTTCCCAAGTTTTCCAAAGATGGGTAAAATATGTTGCATAGATCCAGCAGCTGCCAGAAAAGTGTCTCCTCTTTACTCCTGTATCAGATGCACGTGGCAAACTTTGGAATCACAAACAGCTGATTTCAGCCATCTACAAT
>NW_011120387.1:0-641 GCF_000146605.3 Meleagris gallopavo
GGGGGCCGGAGCCTCCCGCTGTAACTGCAAAGGGTGCAGTGCTGTGAGTGGGGATGGGACGCGACGTTCAAAGCGAGAACAGCCGTCATCTGCAGAGCTCGGGAAACCGATATCCAGTGTGAGCTCCGGAATCCTGGGGAGGGGAGGGGGTGAAACTGAAATGACTGACATTGTATTTCAGCAACGATGAAATTCTGGGAAGCAAAAAGGGTTTGGGAAAACCACAGGCTGAGGAAGGCAAAGTTGAGCGAGGTGTAACAGGGATGTCCTTACCTAGAAGAAGAGGTGAGGGGGAGCCTGGAAGGGCTCAGGGAGAGTTCCACCCCCACTGGACCGAAAGCAGCTGGGGAAGCAGGGCAAAGAGGTTTATTTATGATTCGGGGTGCCTCTTATCTGTGCTGCATCAAGAATTATTACCCGTAGATGATTTTGTAATGGCTGTAGGAGCTACTGGCAAGAGAAGTTTACTTTTTTGGGGACCAATTAAATACAGGCTAGGAGAACAAGTAGGAATACCTAAATTCTTGTACATGCCAGGTTCTCAAAACCATTACTTGGGCATGACGTATTAGAACAGTTGAATGTAGAGATTAAATTCAGTAGAGAAAAACTGGAGACTGAAAATTATAAAGTCTGGCTTT
>NW_011120388.1:0-556 GCF_000146605.3 Meleagris gallopavo
AAAATTCTCCAGATAATATGTCCTTCCCCAACGTAGTGAAAAGAGATCCCCTGATACAGAGGAACATTCTGTTAGTTTCTGAGTTTCGAAAAATGAAAAAAAGGGGCCTCTGAATAGAAACGTGTAGGATTTGCTCCTATGAAGCTGTACAGAGATTATCTTGGTGGCTGACCCCAGTTCTTTCCCAGAAGGCACAGTTTGGCAAACATGCTGGTGTTGTTCACCAGGACATCTATTCACTTGGATTTTGAGATCAGGAAGGTACCAGAACTAAACACGTAGGGAAAAAAATCTCCATTAAAAAAGAAAACAAAAACATAAACAAAACAAAACAAAACAAAAAAAACAACAAAATAAGAAGACAAACAAACCAAGGAAAACAAATTTCCAAGTTAGGCCAACACATCCACCCTAGGATTACCATCAGAAGTTGCTCTCCATCAAGTTAAGCCTCTGTTGGAACAAAATCAGTCAGATATTTGTCTGCATGAATGCTGGCAATGTTCAGGCTTGGGAGTGTGAGTCCAGCACTGCCCTCTCCTGGATGGACATCAGG
>NW_011120389.1:0-484 GCF_000146605.3 Meleagris gallopavo
TTTCTAAAACCACCTGTCTCAGGACACTTAACCTCAGAGCCTAAGTGTCCTCTAGACTTGAAGCTGAAGTGTGGGCATATCAGAAGCATTGTGCTTTCAGACATACCTTGCAATTTTCTTTCCCTTCTGATCACTGGAATACAGTCCTCCATTAAGTTTCTTAACAGCTGTTTCGTAGTCTTCATAGTCTTTGTCTCAAATGTAGGAAACAAGTGGAAGTTCTCAGCGATGCTCCAAATCCAGAGAAGTCTAAGTCTGCTAAGCCCTTCCGACTCAGAATCCCACCAGGCATACAAAACTTCTGCATGTGTGTTAAGAGCTTTACTCATCAGCAAGCAAGCTTCCCTTTCCTATTTGCATACAGGTGCTTTAATACAATATTGACAGCTTTTCATCCCAGAGGTCTGGCATAGGTTTCACGTCTTGTGAAAACAAGCATCTTGGTAATTCTATTAAGAGCACCACAGGAGAGATTTGGGAAGGG
>NW_011120390.1:0-475 GCF_000146605.3 Meleagris gallopavo
ATAACATAAGATCTTGTAAAAATATGGTTACTTGAATTTTCTTAAGCTGTTGAAAAGGCTATAGAATAGCTTTGATGGTGGTAGCCAGTTGACTTATTTCTGAAGCGATGTAAAAATAACTTAAGCTGCTGCTGCTGAATCCAGTTTGAAGTTGCATTTGTTAGCTGCTGTATGGGTACTCTGAATATGAATCTGGTTCTGCAGCAGTATGCGGGATATGTATGCTATGAGTAAAATTGACAGGGTCTGCATTTGAATCTCACAGTGATGCAGTGATGATCCCTTTAGACTTGTGAGCAGTTGATATAGTGCTAGCCTTTAACATTTTGGTAGAATAAAAAATTCAGAAGTTTAAGGAGTATTTTTGTCATCTGATGTGCATCTCTGTAACAGTGAAAACTCATCTGAAGTTGGGTATTTTGACATGTTGATCAGTAGCCTTTTTCTTTGATCCTGGTACTTCTTGGTATTCCTC
>NW_011120391.1:0-509 GCF_000146605.3 Meleagris gallopavo
TAAATGCTAAAAGCTTTGACATCCCTTCTCACTCTTATCCAGGAAGCTCCTGATGGCAACTTAATTAGAGTATGCTTCTGTACCTTGATCATGTTTGACAAAGAAAAACACTTCAACAACTGCAAAGACCCAGGAGATTGCCAGGAATGGTGAGGTGAGCAGAGTAAAAGAAAACAATCTCTTTACCTTTTCTGGGACACAGGATGGAGCTGTGAGCCTTTTCTACTAGCACTCCCTCTGGCTGTTGAGCATTTAATAATAGCAGTAATGAGCACATAGGAGAGAAAAAGTGGATTAGAAATAGACACAGACAAAATTTTGGTCCAAGCCAGAGATTCTGCTTTTTATCATCAATAATAAAAAATAAAAAATTATAGTCAATCATTTTAATTTCAGATAAGAAATTTTCAGAATGTTTTAACTTGTGAATGCCTGTGAAACAAATGTTGCAAGATTCAGCAGAAAATAAAGTAGAAAGAACATAAAGGGGTATAAATACTTAAGATTTT
>NW_011120392.1:0-477 GCF_000146605.3 Meleagris gallopavo
ATGATCTGCACCCAAGATGAGCCCAGTGCTAACAGTGAGATCACGGTGAAAGTAGATTAATTCAGGAGAGCAGTTTACCATGCCTAGTTTGATCCCTCTGGTTAAATACTCCACAGTTTTGTTTCTTCCTCATATTGCAAGTGTATCCTCAGAGAAGTAATTAGAGTAATTTAGACCTAAATATCAGTTCACTTCTTCCCGTGCATCTAAGTTCTATTTCTTTTCTTCCTCACAAGTGTGCCTGGAGCCGAGTCCTGATGGTGATGAAATGAAGAGGCTCCAAGCACTGTCTGAACAGGACGCAGTCGCAGCTGGGCACTGTGCGAGGCGTAACAGAGCACTCCCAGTTAGAGCAGTTAGCCACAAGATGTGTGCTAACACTGACAGCCAGCTGCCATCTTTCAGGCAGCCATAACTGGGGAACGAGGCAGAAATCCTTCTATTGCCTGTGAGAAAGCATGCATTACATTCCAATTT
>NW_011120393.1:0-591 GCF_000146605.3 Meleagris gallopavo
AGCCCCTGAGCCCACTAATCTTCCTGGAACATCTTTTCATCCTGTATTCGCTTTCTGCAATCTTTTTTTCTTATGTCCTTTTTTTTCTAGCAGTAAAAACATTTGATTTGCCTCATATCCTTAGTCACTCCGTTTTCCATCTCCCTGTTCCCTTGATTGAGAGCCTCTTCTCCCTCCGGAGAATTCCCGCTTTACTTGTGGCCCTTCCCTTACTGCTGCCACTAAGTTTCTAGCTTGCTTCCTGTGGATCTCTTCTTCTCGTCTTACAGATACCCTCTGTGCTTCCCTCAGTAATTCAGCTAGTCCCTTATCCTGCAGTCTTCCAACTTTTCTAACTCCCTCCTGACGTCAGTCCAAGATTTGGCCACAAACTGTGTTTTTAGTAGTGCCTGCCCTACGGGAGTAGCAGGATCTACTCCCGGATACAGCTGCAGGCTTTTACGCAGCCTTTCCAGCCATTCAGTCGGGGTTTCATCCTTCTTTTGCTGCTCACTAAAGGCTTTATTCATATTCTGTCCCCGAGGAACGGACTCCCTGATTCCTTGAATGATAATCGTTTGAGGTCTGACATATCAGCTGGGTGCTCTGCAT
>NW_011120394.1:0-604 GCF_000146605.3 Meleagris gallopavo
ATGTTGTGTTATTTCTGCTGTGTTGACCTCTTGAGCTGCAGCCCTGTGTGGGGATCCAAGCAGACTAACTCAGAAGGAATGGCTGAGATATAGGTGAGCTCGGATTGGAAATGCAATCCAAGGGCTGCACAAATGTGGGACAGTTCTGAGCGTAAGGAAAGGCATCTGCTGGGTGAGGGCTTTGCTGGGTGAGCATCACCCTGCTGAAGAGCAGGCAGCTGTTGTCTTTGCAGACAGCCACATCCATGGGGATTGGGAGCTTTTTCTGCCTTCCAGCTCTTGGCTGCTGCTCTGAGAGTGGAGGTTCTTGCCCGGAGAGAACCACCAGCAGAAAGGATCCCCTGCGCGGCTTCTGAGCCCTTCCAGACAAACCGTCTGGATTAGCGTGGCCTGTGACCTGGGTTTGGAGTTAACCCAGCAGGCTTTGCCCAAAGCAGAATGACCTGTGGGCACAGCGTCCAGCAGGTGAAGGGACCAACAGCTGCAGACAGCAGCAGCCTGAGCAGCTCTTGAGGGAAATCCTCACTGCGCACAAAGGCCCAGAAGAGGAGAGCAGCTGTCCCTGTGTTCACGTAGTAAGGTTGTCCTTTCTGATCTGTTACCT
>NW_011120395.1:0-546 GCF_000146605.3 Meleagris gallopavo
AGCAGAGGAAAGACAGAAATGAAGAATCCGGAGGACGAACGTCAGGTAAGTAAAGGCAGCGCGAGAGGAAGGAGGCGGGCATAGCGACGAGGGAGGAGGAGGAACGCAGTGAAAGGAAGAGAAGAAGAGGAGCTCGAAGGAATGCAGAGAAAAACGACGTTGAAAGGAGAGAAGAGAAGAGAAGGCGTGCTTTTAGAACAGATGAAAGTAATGCAAAGGCGTGGTCTGGAAAGAAAAAGAACCACGAAAAAGGAAAGGAAACAGGAGAAGGCAAAGCCAAAGGAGCAGTAAACAAACGCGAAGAGGAAAAGAAAAATAGCAAAGTAATCAAGGAAAAAAAGTACAAGGAGAAAGCAAAGGCGTAGACTGCAAGAATATGGCCAAGGAAAGAATTCAGAGAAACACAGGGAGACAATAAAAAAAGCCAAACAACATCTAAGGAGAGAACGTGGGAAAGAAAGAAAGAAAACGAATAGGGAATAAAAGAGAAGCAGCAAATTAGAAAGTAGGAAAAGCAAAGCAAAGCAAGAAAACCAAAAAGACCAA
>NW_011120396.1:0-442 GCF_000146605.3 Meleagris gallopavo
AGTGGCACAGCAGACGACAGCTCTCATGCAGGAAGAAGCGAGGGCAGCATCCAAAGGGGATAAGGTAAGAAGTGGGCAAGGTGCAGCATTCACTCACAAGCCATTCAGCAGTGGAGCATTCTCTGTACACCTGTAGAACTAAGAAAACGTAGCTGCTGCTTTCATTCTAATAGTTGCTGAGTTCCAGAAAGAATCGAGGGGGCAGCAGGCAGTACATTTGAATTTTATACTGTGCGTGTGTCTCCTTTTATTTGCCTGCTGTGTCGCCCCGGATACGAGGCCCAGCAGAGCAGGCACGGCCTGTTCCACATTGCTGTTTCCTCAGAGATCATGTCTTCCACGGGGGGGCTTCTGTCCCGAGCTTTGTCTCACCACCCATTAAATGGTGCACGGTCTGTCAGAACTCATGTGCTCTGGCTGCACGTCCGTCTGCTGCTGCTTT
>NW_011120397.1:0-424 GCF_000146605.3 Meleagris gallopavo
CAGGTTGCCAGAGACATGGTGGATGTGCTGGCCCTTTCAAGGTGAGCCTGGCTCAGACTCTGAGCAACTTGATCTAGCTGTGGATGGTCAGCATGGGGGAGTCGGATCACATCGCAAACCTACCTGCATACAAGCAGTGCACCAACATGGGGGTGCATGATGTTCATTACCTGCTGTACAGATCTCACACCACTGACTGGAGGAGCCCAGGCAATCCTTCAACTCCATCAGGCTGCAAAATGAAATCAGAAGAGACGCAGAACATCATTTAAAACACAACAAGGATGCACACAATGCCCTAAAAAAACACCCACCGCATGGATGCAATTAGCACATAGCCCTATTAATTACAGCCATCCAGCTTGAGATCCTCCAGAAAAGCAGAGCTCACAGCTCTGAAATCAAGCAGGAATCACTCACCCCA
>NW_011120398.1:0-853 GCF_000146605.3 Meleagris gallopavo
GCAGAAAGGTCATGGCCACTTCCGACACTCAAACTGTACCAGCATTTCAGAGCACGCAGCCTTGGCATAAACCCTAAGGATAAACCAAATGGCATCTCTGTTCCAGCAATTTTTTCCTTCAATATACGTGAATAGACTGGAGGTACTAATCCCACCAGTTCAGTTCTACCATTGTGTCTTACGGTGAGAAGAAAAGCAGGATGTTTAAGACTCTGTCAGGCACAGAACCTCCAGCACTGGAGGCAGCAGTTCTGAATTCTCGGTATCTTGTCATCATTTGTGCGCATGCACAAGAAACAGTGCAACTCACTGTACAAGGGCAACAATGTATTCAAGGCATACTTGCACAGGACTCTGAGGTAGAAAGCTGCTCGCTGAGGCGAAGATGAGAAAATGAGGCAGGGGAAGCCTGACAGATTGAGAGTGATGAAGTGTCTGAATAAAGAAAGGAGCAGAAGGAATAGACATTACTGGAATCTATCAGACGCCAATATTCATTTGAAAAACATACTGGACACGTAGAGTAAAAAGCAACACAGGATCAACCTGCAACTATTTATTCCACTGTCTCAGTGATGGTAGCTATTATACAAACTCTATGTATTTCTAATAAAAAAACACAAATTCCTCCTCCAGTGTGTAATCAAATTAAGTTCATTTATGAATTTAGGTAGAAAAAAAGACTTCTGCTGGTCTCGGCAACACAGCTACAAAAGCACTGTACAGGATATTCGCAGATATGGCGTAAGCCAAAGTTTGGAACAGAACACTTCCTTTGTTGATTCTGCTTTTGTTGATGTACATTACCATAGCTTTGATTATGGCAGTAAGGTTTCCTGGGCCATTTGTCAGA
>NW_011120399.1:0-508 GCF_000146605.3 Meleagris gallopavo
GTTGTAGTGAGGTAGTGGTCAGCCTCTTCTCCCAGGTAACAGCGATCGGATGATAGAGAATGGCCTCAAGTTACATCAGAGGAGATTCAGGTTGGATGTCATGGAAAAACCTCTTCTCTAGAAGAGTGGTGAGGTGGTGGAATGAGCTGCCGAAGAAGGTGGTGGAGTTTTACATGATTAGGGTTGATGTGGCACTGAGTGACATGCTTTAGTGGGCTTGGTAGTGATAATAAGCTGACAGTTGGTCTGTATGATCTTATTGGTCTTTTCCAACCTTAATGATTTTATGATTCCAGCCAGCTGTGCTTCAGGGTGTGTAGCTTCGTAGCTTCCAAAGTAATGTGTTTCTGAGTAGAAGTAAGAGCCTTGTGGAGGTCTGATATTTAAAAAAAAAAAAGGTAAGGAAACTCACTAATTACATCATAGTTTTCTAAGGCTGAAGAACTACTACCCTTGCAATTGCATTATCATTCCTGATAATCTTCTTCAGGCAATGCAATTCCTGCTC
>NW_011120400.1:0-918 GCF_000146605.3 Meleagris gallopavo
ATCATGAAAGTAGAGATATATTTGCCTTTGAACGGGAAGATCCTGAAAGTGGGCGGAAACAGCAGTATCGATGGACAGTCCTACCCCAGGGCTTCACAGAATCACCAAATTTGTTTGGGCAAATTTTGGAACAAATATTGGAACAGTTTCAGCCACCAGAAGGAGTGTTACTCCTTCAGTATGTAGATGATCTCTTATTGTCAGGGCCAGAAGAAGCAGAAGTTAGAAGAGCCACAAACGAGTTGCTAAACTTTCTAGGGAAACAAGGACTGAGAGTGTCAAAGGATAAACTATAGTATGTAGAAAAGGAAGTTAGGTATTTGGGACACCTAGTCTCTGAGGGAAAGCGCAGAATAACCCCAGAGAGAATTCAAGGAATTATCGAGCTACCCTTCCCTGGAACAAAGAGGGAATTGAGGAAATTCCTAGGAGTAGTAGGATATTGTAGACTCTGGATAGAGTCATATGCTCATAAAACCAGAGGATTATATCTTAAATTATTAGATGGAGAGCCCAGCATCCTTGAGTGGACTGTTGAGGAAAAAGAATTAATAAAAGAGCTAAAACAAAGCTTAATTACTGCTCCAGTCTTAGCTCTTCCCGCCTTAAATAAACCCTTCCAACTCTTTGTCACTGTAGATAAAGGGGCAGCCTTGGGAGTGCTAACTCAGGAATGGGGAAATAAACGCCAACCGGTGGCCTACCTATCTAAGCTGCTGGATCCAGTGTCTCGGGGATGGCCAGAGTGTATCCAAGCTGTAGCAGCAACTGCCCTCCTGGTAGAGGAGAGCAGAAAACTGACCTTTGGGAGACAACTAGTGGTTACGACCCCACATCAGGTGAAGACCATTTTAACTCAGAAAGCTGGGAGGTGGTTAACTGACTCTAGAATTCTGAAGTATGAAATAATATTAATGG
>NW_011120401.1:0-449 GCF_000146605.3 Meleagris gallopavo
GCAGCCCTCCCCGCAGAAGATTGGTGTGAATTAGATTTTAGCTTTTTTACTAGAGCTCTGCTAGGCAGCAATCTGACATTTTTTCACAGAAGGATTTAACATGTTCAGCATGAGGGTTCTTAATGGTAAACACTGCCAAAATTTTAGTCTGTATCACAGCTATTTATTCCAATGCGAAGGAAGAGACACGTTTGTGGGTTTTTTTCCCCCAAAGACTTGTCTTCATGTTGTTGCACAATTTAACCTTTATTTAACTTAATAAAGCTTCTTGTAATGGAGGGTCAAATTTTCATTTAATCTTGCCTCAGAGTAAAGTTATTCCAGAGAACAGCCTAGCACATTGGTGTGCATTTAGACTCCTACCAAAAGCACCCGTTTTCCATGTGCAAGCTTCTCTCTAACAAAGCACAATAAGGAATTACTGTAACATAATAGGTATTCCTCACCAC
>NW_011120402.1:0-476 GCF_000146605.3 Meleagris gallopavo
CGGCCATCCCTCTGGAGGGCCTTCCTCCCCTCAGGCAGCTGGATATATAGACACATTCATAACTACTATCTTCTTCTCTACCTTAGTCTTGAGGCACACAGTTCAGCTGTTTCATTGCCATAAAACAACCCCATTGACGTCACGCTGCTGACACAACGTCCTTGCAAACGCAGCAGCACCTCCTGGCACCGATAGCTCCGGGTGCAACAAGCACAGGGCACTGGGTTGCTTTGGATGCAGTTTGAGCACGGATCTGAGGGCTTGGTGGAAAGTGCCTTGCAGAGCGTGCATCGTGTCCTGCACCAGGCAGAGCGCTGCACATCTCTCATCTCTCCAGGCTTCGGGGCTTTGAAGCTGCGCAGTGTTTCTTGGGAGTTGGTCCCCCAGAACTCCAGAGCACATTGAGCTGTTCCCTGGCAATTCACAGCTTGCAGAGTGTCAAACACAACAAAGAAAGAAGGAAAGAAAGAGGCAAA
>NW_011120403.1:0-533 GCF_000146605.3 Meleagris gallopavo
GACAGCTCGTGCACCTAGCCCGCTGCCCAGCTGCTGCCTGCCAGCACCCAAGGTCCCCCCCAGCTGGAGACGTGTGGCTGATGGAGACCTGCATGCCCCCAGGGAAGCGAGTCTCGTGGCGCAGCCCAGAACTCCTCTGCAGACAGCCCTGTCTCTAGGCACTCACCATCAGGATGTCCAGAAGCTTTCCCTTCAAGCAGGGGTTAAAGCATGCAGAATCACCCACAGCTTGGAAGGCAGAGCTGCAGTCGGTGATGCTCTGCACCAGCGCGAGCTTGTTCTGCAAGTCCTGAGGCCCAAGAGAGAAGAACATTCTTTCAACTGTGGGACGGGACAAGGGCTGCAAGGGGGGCACGTGGGGGCAACGCGAAGGGAAGGGCTTGGATCTTCATCTGGGCACAAACCATTCCCCGAGGGACCTTTGGAAAGGGAAGGCCCATCTCAGCATCCCCCCACTGTGGAGGGGCTGCAGCTGGGCGCTCAGACACCCTGGAGCGCTTTGAGCTCTCACCCGGCAGCTGCAGCTGTAGAGC
>NW_011120404.1:0-487 GCF_000146605.3 Meleagris gallopavo
TGTGCCACTGCAGGTTGGAAGCAGGACATCCAAATCATGGGAACGCCTCTGCCTACACCCTGTGTAAAGCAGAAACAGTGATATCTTCCAAGGAGGCTTTGCTGCAGGTAAAGTAATGAGCACATTGCAGGAATTGCAATATAATTATTATTAGATCCTTGTAATTTTTAAAGGTGTACTGTGTTGGATTTGCCCCCTTAAGAGCATTAGGAAGGAGTGGGACAAAATTTAGCTCTGTACTAAGGACTTTTGAAAATCCTTCTCCTCCAACTTTAAAAGCAACCCAAATTGTTAAATCTAATACTAACCCAGAAAAATCTGGAAGCTTCTGAAAAGTTTGATACTTAAGATGGCTGTCAGAAAATCAGAAATCAGAAAATACTCTATGAACTACATCTAAATGATTTTACACAGCTTTGTAAAAACAATTAGAGCATCACTTCACAGGAATGGGTAAGCAGAATTGGATTCCCGCTTTACAGGGAAA
>NW_011120405.1:0-528 GCF_000146605.3 Meleagris gallopavo
TTTTCTAAAAAGACTAAAAAAAGTCTTATTACCAATGGAAAAAAATATTTTCTGGCTGGGAATATAAAAAAAAAAACAACATGAATTTCAGACACATTGTATTTATAGGACATTTAATAGATATTTGACAGAAGGGCACTCTGTAAAGATTTGAAGGCACATCGTCTGATGACAGTCTGTTTTAGAACAGGTTATAGGAAGACTAGGATTTAAATGCTGGTAGCAGCAAACCAGAAGTCTGGGCAGCAGATGTGAGTCTGATGGTTGCCCTATCAATAGCACACTTCCCCCAAGAGCCCACTTATCTCACAGGTGTTGGCAACCAACATTCACACGTCACAGGAGCTAAGAATATCCCTTCTTCATTAATTAGCTTCGTGATATATATTTGATCATGCCTGGAATGCTAGTTTAAAAAAAAAAAAAAAGATGACACAGCTTATTATATCGTTGTGAGGATCAAGTTCAAAACTGATAGTCAATACCACAAAACTCTTAGCTTATCTATTGCTTTTTTTTTAAGTGTTT
>NW_011120406.1:0-516 GCF_000146605.3 Meleagris gallopavo
TACTTGCACAGGACTCTGAGGTAGAAAGCTGCTCGCTGAGGCGAAGATGAGAAATGAGGCAGGGGAAGCCTGACAGATTGAGAGTGATGAAGTGTCTGAATAAAGAAAGGAACAGAAGGAATAGACATTACTGGATTCTATCAGACGCCAATATTCATTTGAAAAACATACTGGACACGTAGAGTAAAAAGCAACACAGGATCAACCTGCAACTATTTATTCCACTGTCTCAGTGATGGTAGCTATTTTACAAACTCTATGTATTTCTAATAAAAAACCACAAATTCCTCCTCCAGTGTGTAATCAAATTAAGTTCATTTATGAGTTTAGGTAGAAAAAAAGACTTCTGCTGGTCTCGGTAACACAGCTACAAAAGCACTGTACAGGATATTCGCAGATATGGCGTAAGCCAAAGTTTGGAACAGAACACTTCCTTTGTTGATTCTGCTTTTGTTGATGTACCATTACCATAGCTTTGATTATGGCAGTAAGGTTCCTGGGCCATCGGTCAGAGTG
>NW_011120407.1:0-469 GCF_000146605.3 Meleagris gallopavo
GGGATTGAGTTCTCGTGTCCCCTGCTGCCGGTCCGAGAGGGAGCATCCCCACGGACTTTGCCCCGCGACAGCCCCACGGGGGGTGGTCTGGTGCCCCCGTGTCTCCCCACGGCCCTTTTCTGTACATAATGGGGTACACATGTGCCCTCCCGCTGGGTCGGGTTCCTCCGTGTCCCCACATGGCCGCCGTCAGCATGTCAGGCTTGTCGCACGTCTCCTTGTAGGGGTCAGGGTGTCCCGATCACCCCCACCACGTGTTCGGGTGTCCCCGTGTCAGTGCCATGTCCCTGTTCCTTCCATGTCACCCTTCTGTGCACTGCAGTGTCCTCGTATCCCCCCACACTGTGTCACGGTGTCCCCGTGCCCCCCCACAGCGCTCATGGTGTCCCTATGCCTCTCTCCATGTCTGCCCCCCCCTCCCCCCGTTCCCCAGGTGTGCTGTTTCCCCGCAGCAGCCCACAGGTTTGGG
>NW_011120408.1:0-528 GCF_000146605.3 Meleagris gallopavo
TCACCATGGTGGAGGCAACAACTGGGTGGCTTGAAACCTATGCAGTACCCCACGCTACCGCCCGAAATACCATACTAGGTCTTGAGACACAAGTCCTGTGGCGACATGGTACCCCAGAAAGAATTGAGTCAGATAATGGGACTCATTTTAAAAATTCTCTTGTAGGTACCTGGGCTAAAGGTCATGGTATTGAGTGGATTTACCATATTCCCTACCATGCACCGGCCTCAGGTAAGATTGAACGATACAATGGGTTGTTAAAAACTATGCTGAAAGCAATGGGAGGCGGTACATTTAAGCACTGGGAGAAGCATTTGGCAGAAGCCACCTGGTTAGTCAATACCAGAGGATCTATCAATCGTGGTGGTCCAACCCAGTCCAGCTCCCTACATACCGTAGAGGGAGATAAAGTCCCTGTTGTACATGTAAAGAATATGTTGGGAAGGCAGTTTGGGTTATTCCAGCCTCTGAGAAGGACAAACCTCTTCGTGGAACTGTTTTGTCCCAGGGACCTGGGTCCACGTTGGT
>NW_011120409.1:0-815 GCF_000146605.3 Meleagris gallopavo
CTATTTTTGCCGAGTCCACTGCCAGATGCTGTTGGCCTTCTGGGCCCCCCTGAGTTGCTGCATTGGTTGTGCCCTTATCCTTGGAGCGTTGTAAGTGACACTGCTGTCCCTACCGGAAGGCGGTCTCTGCTTTTGTTGTCCTGTGCCCAAACGCTTGCAGCGTGGCACTGCGGTCGTCGCGTGCGGTGCCAGGACTTTAGCCAGGCTCTTGGTGGAAGCAGCAGGAAACTGCAGCCGGAGGTGGATGCCAATATCCAAAGCTTGGTCTCTGTGCCAAGGTACGTTGATCCCTGACGTGTCCTTTTTAAATGCTTGCTGAGGTGCTCTCAGCTTGGTGTCAGATGTCCCTCGTGCTCACGTTGCTTTCACTTGGTGCTTTTCCTTTCCCAATCTTCAGGTCTCCCCAGTGCTGATGGAATGTCAGAGCCATGTCCCAATGTCGTCTTCTTTTCTGCTTGGTTCACCAGCATTTTCTACCCTTTTCATCTGTTCTTCTTCTCTTTCTTCCCTGTTGCCCGTTGGCGCTTCGTTGGAGTTTCCTGGATCCAAATGCACCCTTCTGACCACGTGTGATGCCCAAAGAAGAGGTAGGCTTCCAAACAGGCTTGTGCTGAGTGCTGTCCATGACTTGGGGTTTCTCGATTCACTAGTATTCTTTTTTCCGCGATGTTGTTCAGTGCTGTATGTGAAGCTTTCTTCTTTCTTTCTAGGATTGGCGCCTCCACCATCACATTCTGTAGGCGTTTTGGGCTGCCTGAGTTGAACGTGTCCTGTTCCTTGGTAAGGTGTGGACGTTATTAGACACGAAGATCTCT
>NW_011120410.1:0-516 GCF_000146605.3 Meleagris gallopavo
CTAGGAGATGTATTTGATTTACTACCATCACTGATTAAGGATTCTGTTTAGAAGAATATTACTTGCTGAACATCAAGCTCTTTGTTGGGAGAATACTTTATAGGAGTCTCTGTCAATCTTGTTAGGAAAATATGAAAAACATTCATCTGTAATTCTGAATATTTTATAGGAAAACACATTTTTACTTTTCAGTATTTTGTATATAACTGCATGTACAAATCCTTGTTTCATTTATTGTGCATTTCTGTAGCATAAGATAGCTCATCTTCTAATAAAGCACACTTTTGCAAGTTTTCTTCATTTAGCAATAGTCAAATTTTTTAGGAAAAAAAAATAAACAAGCTCAAAAACTGCAATACACTCCAAACAAACCTAATAAAAATGAGGCTGCTTTTTATAGATAAGTGTATAGCTCTGTATATTATCCAGATGTATGAAAAAAGTAAATCATCTTGACTCATGCCCTATGAAGGATGCATGATGAGGTCTTGATTGAATCAAATTCATTTTAGACAG
>NW_011120411.1:0-495 GCF_000146605.3 Meleagris gallopavo
TCCATGAGCTGCTGCATGACTTCTGGTCCAGAGTAGCATCTCTGCAGATTGTTTTTTAAATCAGGACACATTATGCCTGTTGTGTTTGCCATACTGTGCTTAACAAAGTCACCCTCGGGAAATGGTTTTGATTTTCCTGCAGCCAGATTTGCTTTCACGTAACTAGCTTCTATAACAGAGTCCATCTGACTTTTTAAAATTATTTTGTTGAGGCCCAGGGTCACTGTGCACGTGGGACACAGGCTGTGGCTGCTGCCCCCAGGGGACCCACATCCCGCCCTGGGCTGCTGACAGCCCTCCTCCTGCCCAAAGTCCTGGGGCACAAACCTTGCAGGGACGGGGCTTCTCCTTGGCCAGTGACACCTTCTGACATCCTCTGGTGGCCAGTGGAGTCCTCTGAAGACCAGTGGAGACCTGATGATCTCTGACATCCTCCAGTGATCAACAAAGCCCTCAGCAAAGCCAGCTCTGTGCGTCTGTGTCCTTGTCCCCGCG
>NW_011120412.1:0-554 GCF_000146605.3 Meleagris gallopavo
GTGGTGAGCCCGAGAGGAAGATCTGGGTGGCTCAGCCGTGTCCTCTGGCTCTGAGCGTTTCTCCCCGCTGTGTCTGTGTTGCCCGTTTCTGGCTTGATAACCTCATGTTGCCGATGCCTTTACTTTCCATCTAGAATTCCAGGCGACCGACAGACAGCAGCTGCATCCCAGCTGCCAAGCGGCTCAAAGGGGGGATGCACAGCGTCCCGTGCAGCGCCGCGCAGGGGCAGCCGCAGCAGCAGCCCAGAGCTCGGGAGAATCGCACCGCTCCCAGCAAATCTCCATCCCCACAGCCAGGGAGGGGAATGAAGAATTGTAGTGATGAAAGGATTGGCTATACGATAAAAAGGTGCTATAAAGGAATGGAAGAGTATTTTTGACCTGTACTAGACGATGCCAGGTTTGCAGGGGAATTTTCCACCAAGGAGGGATCTCCAGTAAGAGATCCTTCTCCTGTGGCAGTCAGCCCTGAAATGGGGCCTAAGTGGTGTGCAGCCAGGCCCAGCCCTTCCAGTCGCACAGCTGAATTGCCTTCGCCTGTGCTCCCATGGCTG
>NW_011120413.1:0-530 GCF_000146605.3 Meleagris gallopavo
CTTTATGCCTTTCAGTATATTACACATTTAAAAAAAAAAGTTATATATTAAAGAAGGTGGAATCTTTTTTAAAAGATTAGTTGAAAATTATGTTTTTTCTAGTTGAATGCAAGTTTAAGTGCTAACTAGTATTTTCAATTCTTACCATGAGATATCAAACAGCATGTGCTTTCTATTTATATTGGTTACCAATCTCAATATTCAGAGGAAGAGTGTATAAAGTTAACAAGCAATTATTTGGCAAATTAGTACTCAACAACCCTGAGTAAATAGGAAGTTTGAAACCTATCTGTTATACAGCTACTTTAATTTGCATAGCACACTGGTGTGTTTGCTTTGCAAATACTTTGCAGTGAATCATCATTTGTACTATACAGTCCAAAGAAAAGCAATCAAAATTCACAGCAAGACAATGAAATTAATTATAACTGTTGAATTCTGTGGTGGTAATTCCTCCTCATGCAGGAAGATTAATTGCATTGCACTTTCCTTGCACTCCACTAAATGATCTGATGAATGTATAATCATTT
>NW_011120414.1:0-474 GCF_000146605.3 Meleagris gallopavo
CACTTAATCCTGATTTTGCCCTGCAGATGGGGTTTTGTTTTATTTATGGTGTTACACCACAGGTGACTAAAGTGACTGATACAGCTTTGAAGTAGTATCATCCCATAAAATATACCCTTTTCTTTGAAATCTCTCTCTGAAACCAATTAATTCATACATATATTGCAGGAGGAATTGTACTAGCCAAAGCCGATTCTAGGTTTTTTGGATACAGCTGTAACTCCTTTCTCTCCCTGAGAAACATAAGATCTGTGCCTCTCTTCCAGTGTTAGAAAAGACCCGAGGCACAGTGAAAGGAGTCAGATAGTGTTTCTTCTGCTGCATGGTTTCTTCCTCACAAAGTGAAAACAGTCACGTCTTGGAGGTTTGAGAATAATTCTCTGAATTTAGTGACAACAGCTTCTGTTAAAGCCTTTCATTTCTTATTTTCTACTAGTTTGTAATTTTAACTTCTGCCTGAGTGCCTTCTGGACT
>NW_011120415.1:0-723 GCF_000146605.3 Meleagris gallopavo
TTACCATTTATTATCACAAATTCTGCACTGATGTAGTGGAAGACTAAGAGCAAAAGGCTGTGGCAGTAGAATATTTTGGCAGTAATACTTATTTGTATGGTCTTAAAGTGCTTGCAGACCTTTGCAATCTGTGATATTGGAATTTGACTTTTCAGCAAGCTGAATTTGACAAATGTGGAGTAACTGAGGAACTGGATTGGGTTTGCCTTGACATTGCTTCTAGTTAAGATCTAGAAATAATTGTAGAGTTTGTAGCTATTGATTTTCTTTTCAAATTTTTAGCTAGAATTCATATGAATCTCTGCTTAAGGCTAGTGTATCCTGGGCTGCATTAGGCAAAGTACTGCCAGCAGGTGAGGGTAGTGACCCTTCCTATCTACTCAGCACTGGAAAAAGCCACACCTCAAGTCTGAATCCAGTGCTGGGCTCTCAGAACAAGAGGGACATAAAGCTGAGGTACAGCAAAGGGCCATGAAGATGATCAAGGAATTGGAGCACCTCTTCTGTGAGGGTAGGCTGGGAAGAGAAGGGACCATTAAGCTTAGAGAAGAGAAGGCTCAGAGGGCATTTTACCAAGTCTACAATTATCTAAAGGGAGAGTGTCAAGAGGATAGAGCTAGGCTCTTTTCAGTCGTGCCCAATGCCAGGCTGTGTACACAAACTAGAACACAGGATGTTCCCTATGAGTGCCAGGAAACACTTCCATGGTATGTGTGTGACTGA
>NW_011120416.1:0-434 GCF_000146605.3 Meleagris gallopavo
GCAAAGTGTCCGGAGCGGTTCAGCGCGAACGCCGCTTTCTGCGCGTGAGAGCGAAGGAGTGCGATTCCGATGCCGAGAAGTGCGAATTCAGCCTCCTGCACTACCTGCGAGTGGGGTTTTTTTCTCCGCAGTCCTGAAAGGATCACTCCCCACTTTTCTGTCACGTGCTCCCTTAGAGCATTACATCTGTATCTCCTCGAACTAGAAAATGCCTTATTAGAGAGGGTTTTCTCTTCCACTCTTTTCCTCTCTGAATGCAGATGTGTAGCAGTGGAACACCTCACTAGAATGAATTGTGGCTCGAAATAAAGGCAGAGACGTAGTATTCAGAGGTAGGCGTAGTGCATTCTGCATGTAGCCGAGGCGAAGTGCAAACCGCTCCTTTCCGATGTGCGCACAGGAGCCCGCTCACTCGTCGGAGGAAAGCAGCGGAC
>NW_011120417.1:0-523 GCF_000146605.3 Meleagris gallopavo
TAGCAATATGCTGTGTTCTTTGTGACCAAACATAGAAAGAACAGAAGACTTTTGTTGTGTTCCAGAGACAAAAGTTCAGAATCAAGTAGGAAAAGATGTATTATTTCAATAAATATCTGAGAATCTGATACATATACGTCAGCTTAATTATATATATCTGCAGATAAATGCATCAAGAAAAGTTGCATTTATTAAATAACTAGATCATTTAAGATGAGAAGAATGTTTTAAAATTTAATAACTTTTCTACTGTGTATTCTCTGAAATTATGTAGTGTTTGAAAATTTGCTTTGATATGGCTGAGAAATTGGTAAAATTTCTGCTTCATAATTATGGTTTTTATGTTTATGCATTATCAATGCCAACTGGGTGGCATTGCTAGGGACTCAGCCATTGACAGAGGTATTAGTACATGCCAGAACCAGCCCGTAAAACCGTTGACATGCATCTACACAATATTTTTCCCCTTCTGTTGTTTTTTCCTTCCCCTTGTTAGAAAGTAAAGGCTTAGGCCTAATGTATC
>NW_011120418.1:0-434 GCF_000146605.3 Meleagris gallopavo
CAATCTCAGGTGCTGTGCAGCAACGACATCTCCCAGCAAACTCAGCCATTCCCAGCAATCTGTGCAAGAAACACAGAAAGAAGGTTAGAGAAAACGCAGCATCTTGCTCAGCTCATCCCTCCCTTCCGCTCACTCCGCTGCTGGCAGCCACACTATTCTCCCATCCAAGTGGGCAGCAGCGGCCGCACGCAGACGTGTCAGGAGGTGTTGATGCTGCATACGGCGGCGGCTGCTCTGCCACCCCAGAGACTTCAGTGCCTCACACCTCTGCTCCACTGCGGGGATTTGGCTGTCTTTCAGCTTGGAATTTTTAGAAGGACTTTGAAATGTTTCCAGCTTGCTGGTTCACTCAGGGAGGTACCTGGGCTGCTTTGTTTTCGGAAAGCTGTTGATAAATCAGCGGTCATAAGTATGGCAAACTGTGCTTTTCTTCA
>NW_011120419.1:0-458 GCF_000146605.3 Meleagris gallopavo
CTCTGTTTC
Source organism: Meleagris gallopavo (assembly GCF_000146605.3). Classification (NCBI taxonomy): domain Eukaryota; kingdom Metazoa; phylum Chordata; class Aves; order Galliformes; family Phasianidae; genus Meleagris; species Meleagris gallopavo. The sequence continues at coordinate 10 of NW_011120419.1, forward strand.
TGTCATTGTACCCTCCAGCACACAGAGCACAGCTGGGCATAGTGCACTCCAGCTCATTCCATTATTGTGGGTCCTCAGGGATAAGGGAAGGGTTTTTCATTTCCTAAATGCATGGCCCCACAGACTTGTCTAGCCAAGGATGCTGGGAAGAACACATCAGATGCATTCCCGTCACTCCTTCCTACAGTGTTTCAGAGGAAATGTCTTCAGATGCCATTGTTAAACATGCTATGGACACAGTGATTAGCAGCAGCCAGCCTGATTATACACAGGACAAATAATATACAAGATTGAAAAAACGGAGGACTGTGAATGTTATGTGCTTAGATTTTGGTGAGACCGTTTTGACTGCCTGTTGTATAGTCCCCACACAACCAAATGAGTGAGTTATGGCAAGGGTTAATGCATATTATGTAGGTGGAAGACTGCATGATCTGGTGTGCTTTAGG
>NW_011120420.1:0-635 GCF_000146605.3 Meleagris gallopavo
TCTGTAGAGATACTGCTAGCTTTCCCTCTGGTTTGAGGGAGTTTTGATAACATTCCTTGCTAGCTGTTCTCCATAGTTCAGGAGTGATACACTTGGAAAGGAGTTGTAGCATCTTGTCTGGAATTCAGTAGAATCCAAGATTAAAGATTCAAAGATGAATAAATTCAGCTGGTGAAAGAATTGCTGATGCTGTCAGTGTGACTTCTGATTTTCAAGGTTTTGATGTCTCTGCACCCAAGCCTTTTTATTTATTTTTTTTACAACTCCTTCTTTAAATAGCCTTAGAAAAAATAATTACGTAATGCATTGCATAGAACACTTGTACATGAAATTAAGAACTTACACCTAGCCAAGTCGATTCATAACATCAGTTTTGGCTTTTTAGAATCTATATACGTTGACTTTCCCATGTAGTGAACAGAATCATATAAATCACTGGAGAGGAATTTTATATTTGAATGGGTAGATGAAATGTTCAAAAAAACATGTGATTCATGTGAAAACAAGGCTGTTATGAAGGCATAAACAGTTCCATAAAAGAACTGATGCATCTCTTCAGCTAGCTGTCTTCTGGAGCTGTAGCTATTAGGGGACATCTCCAGTTGGAAATCGGACCTCTGAATGCCATCTAGTCC
>NW_011120421.1:0-574 GCF_000146605.3 Meleagris gallopavo
GATGTACTGCTTGTGCAACGCCATGCCTTTGTGCATGTGTGTGTGATGCCATGTCTGTAAACCTGTGTGTGAACACAACAATGCGCGTGTGTCCTTAGCAGGTACACACCGTATTGGTGTAACACGTGTGCTCCTTCACTGCAAAAACATTTCCTTAGAGTTGATCCATGTCTGTGCCACATGTGTGCTCCACTGTGCCTGTGTGTCCATAGCACATCCAGTGCCTGGGGGGGTGTCACTGAGTCCCCAAAGGTCCCTGCTGCTGCCCCCAGTGGGGATGGTGGAGGAAAGCACAGTGGGGGCAGAGCGTGGTACCCAAAGTGCGTGGTGACAGCTGGCTGGATGTGCTGGGGACCACAAGTGACATCCCATGTGGGACAAACCACTGGAGCCACGTGTGCTGTGGTTGGCATCCCATGGGGGGACACCTCACAAGGCCATGTGCTGGCAGAACTTTGGTGACAGTGTGTGACACTCGAGGGGTGATCGCCTGCGTGGGACACCACAGCAAAGACTGTGTGCAGTGCAGTGACCCTATCGGGAAGCCAGAATTGTCAACACAAATGGGGGGAAA
>NW_011120422.1:0-540 GCF_000146605.3 Meleagris gallopavo
GAGGTTAAGCCCTGAAGAGCTGCTCACTACCATGGAAACGTATCTCCTGCTCATTTACGTTTTGGGATTTGTTTTATGGAAGATTTGAATGACATAACAGAAATCTAGAAGGAAGCTTGTGCGTATAAAGAAACTGAAGGGTTATACAGACAGCACAGCCATAGCTTCTGATGGGAATGCAATCTGATGCTGTTTCAAGCCAACAATAGAAAACACAGTTCTTTTCTCCCTTTTATCTTCTAATGCACAGAAGAAATGCCAAAGGCCTGAGTTGTTTTGTTTTGGCTTTTAACATTAATGGTTTAGTAATTCTGGCTATTCCACCAAGGGGCTTAGGAATTAAGAGCTCCATGGCAGCACCTGAGAAGAGCAACTGAGAGCTGGTAGCAGTTACCAAACTGCACCAAAACTGCCCTTTAGGTGCAATGGGCAGGGAAAGGTGAGAGGAGGAAACCAGAACTTCTGGCCTCCTGTAGAAGAGCAGATAGTGTGCTTCAGCTGTCTCTCAAATCTTAGGGCCTTTTTCATCCCAGGTTAAAA
>NW_011120423.1:0-373 GCF_000146605.3 Meleagris gallopavo
TCCCATAACCTGAGCAGCCATGCAGGTATATTCTCTCTCGGCCTCTGCCGAAATCGCTGCACCAGGTCCATTAGTAGGAGAGTATGGTCTGGCTGTCACATGCAAATGCGTTTCGGCAGGGGGCCATTGGTCAGGGGGCACCCCTGCCGGTCTATCTTGTACTTTTTTTTTAGTTTTTTGAGTTATAATAGGACGGAGTTCCAGGGGATCCGCCATAACTGGAGCCTCTAGGTCTGATTTGGAACTCCTGTTTTCCTCTTGAACCAGGTCCGCTACTTCAGAGGTATGACTATCATCTATTGAAATACTACGGACCTGGCCTAGAGACTGTAAAACTGGTTTTTTCCAGTCAATACTATTAAGTTCTTGCTCC
>NW_011120424.1:0-462 GCF_000146605.3 Meleagris gallopavo
TGCTGCCTCCTATAAGAAAGACTGGACTGGACAAGCTAACGTGAAATAACCACATATACTTCCGTCAGCTAACTGAAGACAATGCTTCTTGAAATTTGGCAGTCCCACGCTCTGGTAAACCATCAGGCTGAAGGGGCTCAGGGGGCTCCTGAAGCTGTCCTCTGCAATCAGATTCCCCAGCACCTGCGATGTGCTGGCAGGCGAAGAAGGAACAACAGAGAACAGATTGGCTGTCAGGAATTTTTATTTCTTTCATTCTTTATGTATTTATGTTGCAATCGGTTGAAAGGACTTTCCCTTGTTGGGACATGCGTATGAGATTGTTGTTAAGAGTAGATGACACGGTGACCGAGGCATGAGCAGGATGGGGTGGAGGGGGTTTAGGTGGGTCCAGGAAGTTCCAAAGGCTTACGGGCCTTTGGTGCAGCTCATCCTCTAAACGTTTCTTGCTCTTAAACCTGC
>NW_011120425.1:0-522 GCF_000146605.3 Meleagris gallopavo
ATGTTGAATGAGGGAGACAGGGAAAAGAAGAATTCTTCTTTTACAGCTGTGTGTATAGAAAAGGGTGGTAGCAATAGAAGTTGGAAGCTCTTCAGGACAAATTTGAATTTCGAAAGCAATATTGTTTATAATTGCTTTATGAAAGTAATCTAGAATTGCCATGCAGAATCAGAGCAAACTTGCGTTTTTCATTAACTCAGAAGCAACGCTGTTACAAACTGAATTAGCATATAGTCATAATTTTCCAGAACACGCTGTCAGCTTCTACCAATTTATGTCTTCAAAACTGTAGGAAAATGGTGTCCCCATACTTGAAGATCTGGATGGACTCACTACATGTAACAAAACAAGAGGGGAAAATAACCATTTTTTTGTGCAGCTGTGCACAGAAGGCTTTTTGTGCTATGCTAATTGATTACTTTTCTTCATTTTTTAGGTTTGCAATTAGAAAGATAATGCTTCTTGAATTCAGGTAAGCTAAATGGAGTAAAAATTTTAAATTTCTTTTCTGTGGAAATTCAT
>NW_011120426.1:0-501 GCF_000146605.3 Meleagris gallopavo
CCTAGAGGTCGATCTCTCATTGGTCATTACCAGCTGAACAGACAAGATTGCCAGAAACTAAACTGGGAAACTGAGTGCCTGCCTACTTCTAGATATCAGTATTTAGACACATGAAAAAAGGCATCACAACTCAAAACCTAATATTTCCCTGCCAGATTCACCTAGTAATACTTGAAAAGAAAGCTGATACTATCTCTGCTGTAGGCATTTGGGAAACTTCGGAATGTTATGGGACAGGACCTCCCCTGGCACATCAGTAGTAGATAAGAGTAGGTGACACCCAAGAGAGGCGATAACGAAGTAGAGACACTATAAAGTAGAAAGTGTAGGATGCAATAAAAATCGCCATTTTTCAGCATGCCACATGGAGTCTGGTTGTGCTGTATTGGCCCTGAGCCGGGATAGGCCAGGTTCGCTGAGAAGAGCCACACTCATCGGTATCCGATGCAACACTCTGCTTTGTGAACTACTTAACACAATCCCATGGAGACTGCTAAATAA
>NW_011120427.1:0-531 GCF_000146605.3 Meleagris gallopavo
TTTACATCACATCTAAAAATTAAAAAATAAATAAATAAAAAAATCTGTAATAGCATGGTAGATTACAAGGTTTTTTTTGTTTGTTTGTTTGTTTTTTACTTCATCTATTCTTTGCACAAGACATTTGTGATTAGATAATTGCATACCTTACAGACAACTGTTAAGTGTTTCATGTTGATAGCATTTATGCTATTTTTTTAATTTGAAGGATATATAAAAAGGATACACTACACCATATGGCAGTATAAAGCATGAAACTTCTCAGGCTGGTTTTGTTAACCTGAAATTCTACAAAATGAATGTTGATGATTGACATCAAGAAGAGAACACCCCTTTCTTAACATTTTTTTTTATATGCTCACGGTTAACAAAAGGAAGAATGTGGATAGGATATTATCAGCTAAATGAGTAGTTGCCTACTTCCTAGGTGGCTCTTACAAAGGCATTAGGTTACCACAGGGCAGATATAATACTCTGCAGACAGTTGCTCTTCCACAGCTGAGTACAGCATATAGGAAAGTCACAGCCCAA
>NW_011120428.1:0-472 GCF_000146605.3 Meleagris gallopavo
CTTGTTTAATGTGTGAGTGCAAGACAAGAGTGGAAGCAATGTCAGATCTGTGCCAAAGAAAGATATCACTGAGTATAAGGAAAAGGTTTCAAGAAAGGTAAATCATCTTTTTGAAGAATCATTATTTCTGTCTCAGGATATTACTGAAGAACTAAGCCTATTTTTCCCAAAAGAGTGTAGGTAATTATTTCCATTATACTGTGATGCCTGTATTTCATTCTGTTATCAGTCTGATGCAGATACAGTTCCTTGTGGAAACAGGGCAACAGTTACTACTAAATGAAATAAAGGGTGGCCATAGCAGATAAATAATTTAGTAGTTTTTGCTTATGTCTGATATAATTCAAATTTAATACAGTGCTAGTGTCTTATTTGCAAAGTACACCATATTAGGATTTCTCTTTGTCCCTTCTGAAAAAAGCCTTCTTAGCCACTCCTACTGATCTTTCTATTCACAGGAAGGTGTCAATTA
>NW_011120429.1:0-325 GCF_000146605.3 Meleagris gallopavo
ATGAAAGAGAAGAGAAAGGAATTCACAGTTGTTTATGATTAAGTACAGTTTTGCACTTAACACAGAAATGTCTTTTTATGCATGAGATATATCATGTAGTGCCCAAATTTACACCATCACTACCAGTAGTTTTGAGTATGATCTGAATTTTCTTAGAAAAAAATCTGTTTCTTAGTAATATGAGTTAATATGAAAGTGTTTTGTTTTGTTTTGTTTTTAATAGTGCTTTCTATCAGAGTTAGATGGGCATTATTTAAATAAAAAAAAATTCTTCAGACTTGCTGCTTGGCAAAAAAAAAAAGTGAAAAATTATATGTAGACATTT
>NW_011120430.1:0-356 GCF_000146605.3 Meleagris gallopavo
TTGGATTGTTTGAATACTGAAATGCTACTTAGCTTGTAGTTGTTTCTAAAATGCTCTGGTTCATCATGTCTGAAATGTGATATTTCTACAGCAGAAGGATGCAGAAGTGAAAAAGCTTGAAACTTCGCTGAGGGAGATCAGCAAATGTCGGGATGAGCTCAAAGAAGATAATGAATCCTTAAGAAAACAGGCAAGAGGAATTATTTCCTACAGTCAGTAACTTTCCAAGTGTGAGTTAGCAGTGCTACTTGTCTGTGCAGGATGTTTGCAGAATTGATGGTTTGGTTTGCCCAAGACAGGAATGGTGTGATTGTGTAAAATTACTCTCACCCTCTCTGTTTCTGAATTCTTCAGGC
>NW_011120431.1:0-846 GCF_000146605.3 Meleagris gallopavo
CTCTGGGCAGGCGCCTGGAGCGCTGGGCACCCCCAGGGGTTTGGAGCTTCATCTCCGAGCAACTGCGGAATCCTGAGAAGCTGGTAGAATGTTTGGGGAAGGTCTGCTGTCGCCTTGGGAATCCTGAAGAAGCACAAATCAGTGCCAGGGCCTGGCCCACACCTACTGAGCTGTGTTCAACATCTTCAGCGTCCCCAAGGGGAGGAGAGCTGGATCTGCTGGCAGTGCTGCAGCCTCTCCGAGTCCTGGGACAGACCCTGCAGCAGCTCCAGTTGCTGCTACAGTTCCTGCGGTTTCTCCAAGCTTTGTGACAGACCCCGCCGTCCCCCCAGCCCTCACGATGAGCCCTGCATTCACCCCTGTTTCAGCCCCTGTAGCTGCTCCCAGTGCTGCCATCAGACGACGATAAGAATTCCTGCCAAGGGAGCAGCACTGTGCCAAGAGATACAGCTCTGCAGTGGCTCCTATTCCCAGGACCAGCCCCGCGGTTGCTCCAACCCCTGCAACAGGACCTGCAGTTGCAAATACATACACATAGACATGGTACCTATACATACATGTTTGCAACTGCATTTTTATATATATCATGGAATCCCAGAATCATAGGATCATAGAATCATAGTCTGGTCTGGGTTGCAAAGGAGCTCAACGCTCATCCAGTTTCAACTCCCTGCTCTGTCCAGGGTCACCAACCAGCAGCCCAGGTTGCCCAGAGCCACATCCAGCCTGGCCTTGGATGCCTGCAGGGATGGGGCATCCACAGCCTCATTGGGCAAAAGGTGAATATATACTCTATATATCATATACACATAAAAACAGATGTCAAAATTACTATCCTTTTCTTTT
>NW_011120432.1:0-421 GCF_000146605.3 Meleagris gallopavo
GTGACGAGCAGAGTAGTTTTTTGGGTTCTTTTTTGGTCTTTCTGATAGTTCCATTGGTTTTGGTTTGGTTGGCGGTGGTTGCGGTAGCTCATGGCAATCCCATTTGCTTAATGCAAGAAAGGAGATACCTGAGAAAACAGGAGAGTCTTGAGTGCAAAGAGGGACTGATGGCAGTGCTCTATGGAAGGAATAGAGAGGCCAACAGTGGCCGTTGGTGGCTGTGCAGCGATATGAGCCTGTGTCTAAATGGTGGTACTTAAAGCTGTGTGAAGTCCCTGGAGAGGCCGAACAGTGTGAAGGTGCTTCTACTCATAGCTGTGCAACTCAGGAGTGAAGTGTGTTCATCAGCTTTTGCACCTGGTAGCGTTTTGTTTCCTCGTGCAGCTTTGCTCTGAGCAATGTAGAGCTGTCAGGCAGACTT
>NW_011120433.1:0-553 GCF_000146605.3 Meleagris gallopavo
AAGGATGTGTATCAGCAGCAGGGTGTCTTGACGTCAAGGTGGAAAGGCTCTTAGTGCAGATGTGAGCTCAAGAGGCATCCCTGCTTGAGGGGAGGGCTCGTCCCGCAGCCCGCTGCTGTGCAGAAGAGCTTCAGAGGTGCTTGTGCTGCTGACTATTTTGGGGGTAATTAAGGTGATTGACTCACTGCTATCCCTTGTTTTTAGGCACACGCTCCCTTGGCCCTCAGCTGCTGAGCCGGGGCTCTGCTGTCAATTCTTTCAGCCCCCCGTTTTGAGGTGGTTTTGTGATCATTGATCTGATGTAGTCAGGGTGTTACTGGGAGCGTTGCTCACTGCCTTGCCGTGCCAGGCCAAGGGAGGAAGGTGGGAGAGAGAAAGAAAGGGAGAGGAGGGAGCACACCTCCCATGCCATTTCTCTTGTCCCAGCAGGCTCCAGTTGAACATCTGCCTTTCACCTGTGATCGGTGCTGGAGGAGAGCAGCCAAAGGCTACCGTGCATCCATCTCAGGTTGCTTGGGCAAGCAGCCAGGAGAGGGCAAGGGGCAAGAGATGG
>NW_011120434.1:0-527 GCF_000146605.3 Meleagris gallopavo
TTAGCATGAATGAACATGATGGAGGGCTATAAAGTTTTTATTATCACAATTTTAGGCTGTTCATCTTATAAGAGGCAAACTAACTTCTTGGGAGGGAAGAGTGTTGGGAAGCACTTGCAGAGCAGCTTGGGGAGGAATCCCAGTAGGGATGGAGGAGATGAAGGACAAGGGAATTTGTGTTGTTCATAAAAGCAAATGAAGGTAGTTTGCAATAATCAACCCTCAGCTATATGCAGGTAGTGTGAAATTGTCATCTTGAAGTGGCCTAACTTTGTGCATTGGAGAATTATATTTAGCCTCTTACATGCACTAGTTTGGTCTGGGTAATACAATTAATAAAAAGTTCCTTGCATAGTGCCCAGCACAGCTGCCATAAGCGTGTGGATGTTCTCTGGGCCTGTGGATGAATATCCTCTGGATGTGTAAGTGCTTTTTCTCTTATTTTACTCCTCTCACCCTCCTCCCCTTTTAAAAAAGCCTAAATTTTCCTGTTGCTATCTTTCCCTGGTCTCTGGACTGTGACTTTC
>NW_011120435.1:0-766 GCF_000146605.3 Meleagris gallopavo
CTTTCCGTACAGGGGAGGTGTTTCAGCCCTCTGATCATCTTTGTGGCCCTCCTCTGGACCTGCCTGAACAACTCCATGTCCTTGTGTTGAGGGCTCCAGAACTGGACGCAGTGCTCCAGATGGTGTGTCAATGAGAGCAGAGTAGGGGGGCAGCATCACCTCCCTCGAACTGCTGGTCATGCCTCTGTGCTTTAAGGCTTATGCTTTCAGATCTGAGATGCTTGAAGGTTCAGTTAGACCTGAAGAGGTGAGGCAACTGCGCTATCTGTGAAGGTCCCTTCCAACTGAGCTGTTCTATTCCAGACAGTTCCGACCACTCTTTAAAACGTTTGGCAAGCTGGGCTGGTCCAACAAAGTGGCATCACTGGAATAAGCAGTGTACGTGGTGCACTGTGAGTGCCACCCACATTCAGGTTTCACTGAAGGTTTCATTTTTGTCTTAAGACTGCATGTGGTAACTTGTGACGTTGGTCTGATGGTAAGTTTAAAAAGTGAAGGTAGGTATTTCTGAGAGGAGAAGTGCAGGAGTATGATTTCAGCTCATTTTCCTGAGAGTTAAACAATTAAAATATTTGTGTTGTTCTACTGGAAGTTCTTACATTCAGGATAGGTTAAAGCAGTGCCTAGAGATGTAATAATAAGTGGTGGAAGTATCTCTTGGAAGTGTTGAGAACATCACTGTCTGGGGCCAACTGCTGCTCTGAAAAGCTGAATCTTCGAGCTTTGTATTGAGCTGTCTCCACAAATTCCAAGCTACTCCACAGCT
>NW_011120436.1:0-518 GCF_000146605.3 Meleagris gallopavo
TGCCCGCATTCTCCACCAAGAATGTCAACGGTTTACGGGCTGGTTCGGCCCGGTTCCGTGACTAGAAGGGCGGAGGGATCCGCGGATCCGCGCCCCCGGAAAAAAAGAAAATAGGGGACCCCGAAATAATTGAAAACAGTGGCAACAATCTGAGGTAAAACAAAGTAATTTCCTAAAATATGGTATCAACAGAATTTTTATAAAGGAGAGAGAATGTGAAATTGATGGTGGATCGGCCTTACCACAACGCTGAGATGAGAAGCGCAGGCAGAGAAGCGCAAGCGAAGCAGTGCAGGCAAAGAAGAGAGAATCAGGTGACCTGGCCGGGAGTTAGATTTCCTCGCTGACCGCAAAGCCCCCTGGGGAAACGTAGCTCTTCTTCTCCTCTGGACAGGCACCTGGAACTTGAGCATCAGCAGTCAAACCCCCAGTCGCATTGCATGATGTTATGATGTGGAATACTGATAATGAAAAATCATGAAACCATGACAGGGTGCAGCCCAGGATACGGTTGGCTT
>NW_011120437.1:0-398 GCF_000146605.3 Meleagris gallopavo
CCCTGTCTAAAGCTATCTGGGGTTCTGTCTTTTATACTGTGAAATAAATATCTCAAAAGGAAAACCACACAGAAATACACAGAGGTGCTGTCTTAGTATTTAATAGCTCTTGATAGATTCCTGTTCCCTCCCTCCTGTGAGAAGGATATCAATAGCAAAAATGTACCTTATTTGATGAATTACTTCCTTTTGTTTCTGGAAGCAAGCTCTGTAGTTCCCCTGACACTGGAAAGTACTTTTCAGGGTATTTGTAGTACTGTTAATGAAGGCGATTTTAGGATAACCATTAACAAATGGTTAGTCTAAACTCATTTTACATAGGGAACTAAAAGTCTCTGTATAGTAGTTGGTATCTACTGCACCTGTAGTTTTGCTAGGAACAGAGAGGTGAAAGGCCC
>NW_011120438.1:0-404 GCF_000146605.3 Meleagris gallopavo
CGTATACCTATAGTGACTGGGCCCAATACCTCAGTTGTCCTTTCGCAGTGCACAATGGCTACCGAGATCTGTTCCATCAGTTTCCAGGCAGCAAGGCGAGACTAATAGGTATGCAGCTACGATGATCACCTTTATGTCCTTATTCAAAGTTTGGCGTCCCATTTGCCAGTCTCCAAACTACTGGAACATTTCTGGTTAGCGTGGACCGCCAAAGAACGAGGAAGAGCAGGTTGGCACTGGTGTCTGCCCATTTCATTAGCAGTCCAGGGTGAGATCTGTCAGGCCCCACGGACTTGCTGGCATCCAATTTTTGGAGGAGGTCTGAAACAGTCTCATCGTATATCACGCAGGGTCTGTTCTGTTCTACATGCCAATGTACCAGAGTCGGCAGCTGTGTGGCCAGG
>NW_011120439.1:0-428 GCF_000146605.3 Meleagris gallopavo
ATAAATACTAATAATAAGTGAAATGGTGAGCAGTACATTCACGGAGATTAATAACGTGATCAGGTGAGCATTGAAAATCCGCATAAAGAATTCAAAGGAGAGGCTGGAAACCTGCTTAAAAATCCCCAACCCTGTAAAATTAGCAGCTCCCTCTGGAATGGTATGCCACATAATATGCAGATGCCACATAGTTATTTCCATCCATGTTTTCAATTGGCTATATATACCTATTGTTCCATAGAGCAAAGTGGTGAACTTAATTAAGGCCCAGTATGTTTTTAGCATTAAGAAAGAAGAGACAGTGGCATGCAGCCCCTTAAAAGGCAGTTTCAGTAGAGAAAGCATTTTTTCTCTTTTTTTTTTTTCTTTACTAGTAAACTAAGTATAGTCTAAAGGCTCAAAGTTTACAATATCCTAGAGTATTGGCC
>NW_011120440.1:0-695 GCF_000146605.3 Meleagris gallopavo
TACATTCACAAAGACCGCACCAGAAAGGTACGCCAGCACATTTGCAGCAATGTATGGCAGAGGGGAAAGAAGACCCCTTATAAGTGAATTGGTTAATAAACTTCAAGACTTTGAGTTACATTTAAGCCCTCTGCGAGCTTGTGTTTCAGCCATTACAAAAGTAGCTGAAAAGCTGGACAGAATGGAGAACAAACAAGAAGATATAATAGACAAACTATCAACCGTGCCTGAAGCTGATAAATCCGTGGTGGTAACGGATACATCAAAAGGGGACCAGAATTCCCAAAACAGCCTATTGGAGGGGCTGATCAACTTGATTTCTTCCCAGCCGGTGGCATCTAATGTCTCAGCTATCAAAAGAAGACGTTCTCCTGCTCGAGCAAGTGACAACAGTAAGACCACATCACGTTTTGCCTTGTGGCATTACTTACGTGACCATGGAGAAGATATGAAGGAGTGGCATAAACAACCTACTCCTGTACTTCAAGCACGGGTAAGAGAGTTACAAGACAAATCAACCACCAAGGTGAACTTCTCCAAAAAGGTGATTGCTCCAGTTGCTGCAGACAATGAAGGTAACAAATAGAGGGCCCTGCCCCCAGCCAGGGGGGGGAAAGGGATAATAGAGTTTATTGGACTGTGTGGATTAGATGGCCTGGCACATCAGAATCACGAAAAATATAAGGCCCTGGTGG
>NW_011120441.1:0-403 GCF_000146605.3 Meleagris gallopavo
CCTGTGGATTAATTGGAGCTCTCCCTTTGGCAGAGAGCCTGCTGCTTTTGAGAACCATTTCCTACTGAACAGCTGTATTCTCTGCGTTGTGTATCGTAGTGACTCTTCTACCTCCAGGTTCAGTTGTACAACGGCAGATGCCTTAAGAACTGCACTGGTGCAATTGCTCTCCAGCTCGACAGTATTTGGCAGTGCAGAAGAATGCAGTCGTTTGAGCTGTACTTTCCTCCCAGCCGTGCTGAAGCTGGGATTGACGTTGCAATCTCTTGCAGGTGGGAGACATCGTGTGCGTTATTGCTATGCCAGCAAAGGTAGCTGAGCCCCTGGTGGAGAGGCAAGCATGGCTTTCAGGTAGGCACAAGCTTCAGACTTGAGAGCGCAACTTCAGGTCAAGTCAGGAATC
>NW_011120442.1:0-546 GCF_000146605.3 Meleagris gallopavo
TTTCTTCCTTTGAACACACCAGTAGAGAAAATAGGTAAGGAACACTATATGTGCACCAGTTCACCTACTTCTTGGGTGCTGTTAACTTGGCTGGATCTGCTTTGCCTTTTGTTTTTATTATATGCAGATGCATCTAAATTTTGCAGCAATTTACTACATTGTGGGATACATTCTGTGTCAGTAACTGGATGACTTTAGTCAACAAATATTTAATCTTGGTCACACCTTTTGCTGCAAAGGTGGTTTCTTTATCTTCACTACTCTAGTATTTTTCCTTACCTGAAAGACACAGAACAAGATCCCTGTGCTTTGGAGCGTGCTGTGCTGAGGTGCCTTGTGATATGCTCACTGCTGCAAAGCATAAAATGAATCACTTATTTGTCATTATTTATACTCTTCTACATTTTTCCTACTTTTACCCAATAATTTAAAGGGGATTGTGGCAAAGGGTTATGTATAATATAATTTGGGATAGCACTACGTATTGTGAGATTTTATGGATGTTACAGTAACAAACCCCTTAAAAGCAGATTGGCCAAATGATTC
>NW_011120443.1:0-450 GCF_000146605.3 Meleagris gallopavo
CTTCACAAAGTAGCTGACTGAAGCTATTTCTACCTTTTCTTTCTAGAAGAAAAGATAATGTCTTTACTTTTGAATACACAGAATGTGTTACAGTGATTTGGAGCTATTAAATATGCAGATTAGTAGTGCTCAATATAAGAAAGCTGCAAGTGAAGTCTAAGAGCTTGCATTGGATTTTTATAATGCAATTATAAAAATCTTCAGAAAAAAACTTTTTTTCTGTGGGATAACGTAATAACTTCATTGTACAAAATGTTTTATAAATTTACTTTTCCTAAATAATAGTGAACTTAGTATAGGTCACCCTTGTATCCCAACTAGTGTAGAAATGCTGCTTAGAGTGTTTCCAACAACAACCAGACCTGGGTAGCTCATCTTGGATTTATTCATAGGTAATAATATTTGAAATGAAAACAAAACTAGCTCAGTGCTAAGTATCTAAGCTTACTG
>NW_011120444.1:0-320 GCF_000146605.3 Meleagris gallopavo
AACTGGGCTTGTTTAGCTCGGAGAAGAGAAGGCTCTGGGGAGACCTCATTGTGGCCTTCCAATTATTTGAAGGGAGCATATAAACAGGAGGGGGAATGGCTGTTTATGAGAGTGGATAGTGATAGGACAAGGCAGAATGGTTTTAAACTAAGACAGGGGAGATTTACATTGCATATTAGGAGGAAGTTTTTCACAGAGAGGGAGCTGACACTGGAACAGGTTGCCCAAGGAGGTTTTGGATGCCCCATCCCTGGAGGCATTCAAGGCCAGGCTGGATGTTGGTCTGGGCAGCCTGGTCTGGTGGTTGATGACCCTGCACA
>NW_011120445.1:0-340 GCF_000146605.3 Meleagris gallopavo
CAGCGTATTTGAGGGCCTCCAGCTCCTTGTGGCCTGGAAAACCACACGGCAGAGTTTGTCGTGCTGGAAGCGGCTCTTCCATGGCTGCTTCCCAAGTGCTGCTCACTGCAGTCGCCACCCAGGACAGCCCCCGTATTCGGACGGGCTCCATGGAGGGAGGGTGAGGTTTGCTTTAGAGAATGGAGGCGCTGGCTCCGTTGTGCCGTCTGTGCAGCAAGAAGGGTTCAGCCTCCTCCTACCTGGCAGGTAATCCTTGTTAGCCGTGAGGTTACGGATGCCCGCAAGGTTCCCGGCCAGGTGAAACGCAGGCCACTGGAAAATCACGGTCCCATCCTCAGCC
>NW_011120446.1:0-383 GCF_000146605.3 Meleagris gallopavo
TGTGTTTGTTGAATGGGAACTCTATGCAGCAGCAATTTCATCGATCATCAAGGTCAGCTTTTTCGCTTTTGTTTCTCAAGCTAACCATTGCCTCAGTCCCACGCTCCTATAGGCAAGATGGTGAAGCAGCCAAGGATGTTAACTGCTCAGTGCCCTGACAGAGCACAGCACTGCGGAGCTGCACATTCCTGTTGGGGACAGCCTGGGGTGTCCAGCTTTGACTACATTTAACAGCATGGCACAACAACTCTGCAGAGATTGGCAGGCAGTACTGTTTGCTTATGGACTTGGACTGAAAGTGTTGGAGTCAGCAACGTTAGGAAAGCTCTGCCAATGACTGCAAACCAGGCAGAGCCCTTACGTGTCCATAAATGAGGAAAAAA
>NW_011120447.1:0-348 GCF_000146605.3 Meleagris gallopavo
TCCATGAAATGTGGAAAAAGGGTCTGATCACTTGGGAAGAATATAGGAATGTAGTCAGGGCCTGCAGGGATGCGACGAGGAAGGCTAAAGCCCGTCTGGAATTGAATCTGGCTAAAGTGATAAAGGATAATAAAAAAGGCTTCTTCAAGTATGTTAATAGCAAAAGGAAAACTAGGGAGAATGTGGGCCCCTTACTAAGTGAGGGGGGGGTCCTCGTAACGGGGGATGCTGAGAAGGCAGGGATACTGAATGCCTTCTTTACTTCTGTCTTCAGTGAAAAGGCTCCCCTGCAGGAATCCCACACCCTGGAGGTTAGTGAGAGGGTCTGGGGAATGGGAGACTTCCCTT
>NW_011120448.1:0-460 GCF_000146605.3 Meleagris gallopavo
AGAGCAACTCACTCCCCTTCCAAGCTCTCCTTCTGTACGATGCCATATGGCATGGAACAGCCCTTTGGCCACTGTTAGACGGCTGTCCTGATTTTGTTCCCTCCCAGCTCCTTCTCCAGTTGAGCCAATTTTCTGAGAGGTGGTCAGGGGGCTGCCCACACTGACTGCCACACTTAGGGTCTTTGCCTTTTACATAGGATTAGTGATGGTGTTACGGAACAAAAAATGCCTAGGAAATGCTTGGTAGGGAACTAGAGCTGTCCAAGAGAAAGAGAACAAGGAAGGAAGAAGTGGAGGAAAGTGGCTAGGAGACAGAAGGGCACGAAGAATTAAGTCAACTGAGTTTGCATCTCGAATGATTTTCAAGTTCCTCCTCAGGACTACAAATCCTGAACGACGCACATTCAAGCCTGGGGAATTGTTACAGGATGAAAAAATGTCCATCCTAAAGCCCTCCTCA
>NW_011120449.1:0-416 GCF_000146605.3 Meleagris gallopavo
AAGATATGATCAAGTTACACTATTGATTTTGTAGTTAAATAATAACAAATCCATGTATTCCAGGAGTATAGCAGCTATGATAATAGGCAGCAGTTACCTGAAAGCATTCAGATTTGACCAATACAGAAAACAGGAATAGAATTAAAATTTCTCTTTAATGTAAAGCAAATAAAAATAAAATACCATCAACTGCCATCAACATTTATTTCATAAAAAGTGTCAAAGCTCAAACTCTTTACTGACTAAATTTTCCCTTTTTTTTTTTACTTGTATTAATTATTCCCCTAAATACTGAAATAGTATTTTCCATTAAAAAAATAATGCTGACTGAAAAGTAAGATAAGTTCTATACTTCTGATTGTAAGGAAAATACTAACTCAGGATAACAAAAGTTGTTCTAGTGTAGCACAATGAAA
>NW_011120450.1:0-361 GCF_000146605.3 Meleagris gallopavo
AACCCCTCACCCAACGCCGCACCTGGATTGGCTGTGGGTGATGAAGGGGGGCGGGTCTACATCCTGCGCTGGGACACGCCTCCTGCCTGAAGCCACGCCCCCTCGGATCCAAGCCACGCCCCTTCCTCTGTCTCCCCATCGGTGTCCAATAAATCCTTTGGCTCTGCCTCCTTGTCCTGACGTCATTGGGGTCAGCCCCATAACCTGCCCCGTAACCTCACATCCCGCCCCATAACCGCACATCCTGTCCCTGTCTTTTACTCACCCTCTACTCCGAGTTTACTCCAACTTTATTTCGGATTTTACTCACTCGTTACTTTGGGTTTCCTCACGCTTTACTCCGTGTTTACGTCTCTCTGGC
>NW_011120451.1:0-314 GCF_000146605.3 Meleagris gallopavo
CAAGAGGGATAAAACAAATAAAATCTCTATATTCTGTGCCTAAAATAATGCATGCCAAAAACTATGAATTCCAGATATTTTGAGTTAGCATAAAAAAAAAAAAGAAAACCAACCAAAAAAACACATAAATACTTACTAAACAAAATGTTTAATAGCAGGAAAAAAATTAAAACATAAAGGTGTGACCTCTTAGATTATATGGACAGAGTCTCCACGAGTAAAATGAATTAAATCAACCTTGGGATAATTACTATTATAAAATACATACTTTTATGAGCTGTATGTAATATATATATAAATATTCATATATATAT
>NW_011120452.1:0-545 GCF_000146605.3 Meleagris gallopavo
TTTTGTTTCCTTTCTGATCGAGGTGTGAGAAAGTCCTAGGATTTCCAGCTGAAGTTGCAGATGCAGACGCACCACTGTGATTTTTCAGCGATGACTTCTGCACTGGGAACCCAGAGCAACTGGGGAGGGAACAAAGCGGACACTGAGGGTGACACTGGGGCCCCAGAGCCACTTGGCCAGGGACCGAGGGAACATGGGGGCACAGAACCACCAGAGAGGGGACAACAGGGGGACACGGGGTGCACCAAAACCACCAAGGGACATCAGGAGAACACGTGAGGAATGTGGGGCCCCATTAGAGTGGGATAATGGGGGCATCCCATTGGGGTTAGCGGCTCCTAGAGGTCCTGATTTTGGGGGGAGGTGGTGGTCTTGGTGTTGGGAGGGTTAAGAGGCCTATCACTGAGGCTGGGGGACTCCAGGGGGCTCCTATGTGAGTTGTTGGAGGGGGTCTTAATGGGCTTGGGGAGGACAGGGGAGTCCCATTGTGGCTGGGGGTCCTGTGGGGTTGTGGAGCTCTCTGGGCTCCTGTTTTAATGGGGAGA
>NW_011120453.1:0-422 GCF_000146605.3 Meleagris gallopavo
GTCTTCACGTCACGAGCTTTGCACTTTTGTATGCAGAAACTTGATAATGTTTGCAGTGTAGGGGAAAAGGCAGACATATATACACATAATGTAGCTATTTGCAGAGTTTTGTCAGAGTTTTATTAGTGCAGAGTTTTGTCATCATGATACTGTAGATTTGCAAAACTAATGCCAAAACAATCAGTGAGACAGAAATGAGAAATAAACTATGACAGCAGAATTTTTAGTCTCTTGGAAAAAAAACAAATCTGCCTGTGTCTGTGGATGGAACAGCTGCACAGAAAGTCTGAGTGCTGAGATTAGGACTGGTGGTGTTTGGGTTCTTGCGTTGCAGGCTTCTCTCCTTTGGCAATTTTGGATTAATATCTACCTTCTACTTTTTATCTTGTTTCAGGGTGGAATTTCAGTACAAGTTCTATACC
>NW_011120454.1:0-415 GCF_000146605.3 Meleagris gallopavo
AGAGCATAATGTGTGAACCACTGAGTGATGGCACAGCCTCAAAGTCCCATACGCCAGCGTGTCGGCTTCATCGTTTCCCGGTGACTGTAGGGGCTGATGACCAGAAACATGGTAGACACGTACAGTCCTGTGTTTGACTGTATTCCATATGTCTGACCACATGTCCTTGCCCCAGATTGGCCGGGCATGGACAGTCCATTCTTGGGTGGCCCACTGTGCAATCCACAGAGTGAGCCCTCGGTACACAGCCCAACTATCTGAACAGATGTTCAGGATACCATCACCGGGTTCCTTAGTTATAACCATCCACACGGCTCGCAGTTCTGCCCATTGACTGCTCTGACCATCCCCCTCCATCAAACCAAGATTGTCTCAGTAGAAGGATGGTAGTGCTATTGCTCTCCACTTGCTCGGA
>NW_011120455.1:0-648 GCF_000146605.3 Meleagris gallopavo
GAAATGTCCTTCCTCCCCTGGTAAATTGCTGCCAGGCCCCCGCCTTCATGTCAGACCCAGAAAAGGAAGGAGAGCACCAACATCACAGAGTTCAAGTTGTGCCTTGCTGTCCCACGGATGGCTGGGTGCAGAGCTGTTGAGGAGATGGAGAAGAGCACTTGCTGACACAAGCCATGCAGTCAGACACGAGCTGGAGCTAGCGTTGGGCAGCTCTTGCAGCCAGCTGATTTCCAGACATGGCCCTCCTCAAGAAAAGACTAAATTGCATGGCCGAAGAAAGCTGGGAAAATGCTTCTTCCTCATGATTTTTCACTTGTTGATAATCTCTGCAGGGTTCCTGTCCAAAAGGAGATTTGGGGGATCGAGGCAGTCTTCGGAAGAGTGAAGCCAGCTCTTTCCAAGAGCAGAGAAGTTCCCATGGAAAGAGCCCTCGGAACTTCAGCTTCCTCTGAGACAGCGGTCATGTCTCAGCAAGGGGACGACCGCAGGTCCAAGTCCTGCTCTGTGAGAGGAAAGGTATGGCTGGGTTTCTTTTGCTTGGTTCTTCCTCCTTTTTCTCATTTTTAAGGGAAGGGTACGGAGCAGAGGGAGCCCTGCTGGTCCTTGTGACCTCAGTAACCAGTTGGATTCTGCGCTCACTGCTGACAG
>NW_011120456.1:0-886 GCF_000146605.3 Meleagris gallopavo
GGCAGCCTTCTAGGCACCATGAAGCGCAATTCAGAGCTCTGGGGGAACCCTATTGTGCCGGGCTCTGGAATGGGTAAACGCTGGCGGGTGTGCATCGCCCTTACCTGCTGGGCAGACAATGACCAGTCAGCAAAGTGAGGTTCCGGGGCATGCCGGGAAATGCACATTCCACTTCCTTGCTGTTTCCACCGAGACCAACACATCTCTCCGTGCAGTTGTTACGGCACTTGGGAGCACCGCAGCTCTGCTGCCACCTGTTGGACACAATACAGTCATGAAGGCACTGCCCTGCATCCGGGCCTCTTGCACAAACCTGTGCTCCTTGCTCGGAGCACATGGCTGCACTCTGTGCACCATGTTGCTTACCACCAGAGAAGGCTCAGCTACCCAACACCATTATTGCTTCCATCTTGTCTGATAACTGCTCATCATGCACAGCCCTCATCTTTGCTTTGGTTTGGTGAGGTGGGGACTGCCATTGCTTCCTCAGTCCCACACACCCCTTCCCATCCCACACTGCCATGGCAGATCAGGTTCTGGACCACCTGAGGACCCAAACAGCCAGGAGACTTTGGGTCCTGACGAGATGAGTCCCAGAGTTCCGAGGGAATTCACCGCTGCAGTCACCGAGCCACTCTCCATGGTATTTCAGAAGTCGAGGCAGTCAGGTCAAGTCCCTGCTGAGGAGAAAAAAGGTGACAGCACACCTCTTAGGAAGGATAGAAAGTGTGACGCGGGGAACTACCAGCATGTCAGTCTCACCTCTGTGCTGGTCACGGATCATGGAGCAGATCATCCTGGAAGTGACTCTCAAGCACACATTCCAGTGCGTCACCACCCTGGGCGTGAAAAGCTGCCTCCTAAGAACCAACCTAAACCTCCCCTG
>NW_011120457.1:0-494 GCF_000146605.3 Meleagris gallopavo
AGGCAGAAGGAAAAATGCAGCAGTGTGAAAGAGGGGTCTGAAAGCAGATACAAGTTCAAAATAGAATAAATATTAAAATCTTCATTATTTCTCAAACTGTCTGAACCCCAGAAATTAGAATGCATGGGAAATCCATTCCTCTGGAAGCAGCAAATGCAGTTTAAAGTAATGCTAAAATATTTCATGAACAGGAAACCTTCTATAGCTGCCCATACAAATAGCATATTTATGTAAGAATATACATATACATACAGTGTTATTACTGCCTGACTCCTCACTTCCTTCTCCTTTGCACTCTGCTCTCTGAGTTAGATGACCAAAGCTGCAAAACTCAGTGAAATTTTCTAATATAATCAGTAAGATGCCACAAAGTTGAATATTTGATGCTATTTTGTTATTCTCATTGCATTTCTGCAGGTTCAGTCTCCCCCTGCAGTCTCCTCCCTCTTTTCTGCAAGCCCCCTCCAGCAGCACCAACAACGCTAGCTCAAAAG
>NW_011120458.1:0-966 GCF_000146605.3 Meleagris gallopavo
TGTGAAGTGCACCAACCCTTCCTTGGGCCAATTCCCGTTTCAAAAGAGTCCCATCATAGGGCTCTAAATAATCTCTGTAGAAACTTGACCAATCGGTTACAGGTCCCGGGTATCTCAGAAGAGATATCCGTAGGTATAACGGATCCACCAGTTATCCTTACAGAAGTCGGTTAGTACTCACAAGGTTGAGCTACAGACTCTCTCATTTGTGCTTATTAGATCTTTCTTCTCAGTTTGAATTTCAGTCCCCCAGGCTTTTCAGATACTTCCCACTGATCCTCCGGAATGGGTCCTTTTACACGACTTACATGCATCCATCCCCGTTCGGCTGTCCGGACGGCAGCTTCTGTGGTAAGCAGAACAACAAAAGGCCCTTCCCATCCAGGGGTGGGGGATACTTCCCTCCAACTCTTGATCAATGCTCGGTCTCCTGGTTTCAACTGATGGATTGCCATATTCAGGGGTGGCTTCTGTACAAGCAGGCCTCTCCTTCTGAGCTCGTTCCTCCTTTTCATTAACTCCACTCTATATTCCCGTAAGGAGTATTCCTCAATCTTTGGATGTTCTACTGCTAATTCTAAGTCCTATGGCATCCCATATAACATTTCAAAAGGAGAAATGCCTGTATCTGTCCTAGGCTGGGTCCTTAAATTTAATAGTGCCAGTGGTAAACATTTAATCCAGGACATCTTAGTTTCTATCACTAATTTAGTAAGTTGTTTCTTGATTTCTCCGTTCATCCTCTCTACTTTCCCTGAGCTTTGGGGGTGCCACGGAGTGTGGAATTCCCACTTAACTCCGAGTGGTTCTAAAGCCTCCTTCACTGTTCTGGAATAAAATGAGGTCCTCTGTCTGAATCTATTACCTCAATGTTCCCATATCTGGGGATGATGTTTTCAAATCATATTTTTACCACTGTTTGGGCAGTGGCTCTGGCTACTGGGAAAGCTTCTACATTAATATGTC
>NW_011120459.1:0-503 GCF_000146605.3 Meleagris gallopavo
CAGCTCAGGATTTGAGGATGCTTCAGCTTCTCTGCCTTAGGCTGTGACTCACTGGGCAAATTGAAAATAGAAGGGTCAAGACAGCCTGGAGGGAGGGAGGAAGAGTGAACAGATGAGAAGCTTTACCTGCACAGTACTATAGAGAATGCAGACCTAACCATCAGGAGAGCATGCATTAATCAAATTAATTCACTGATTATCAGTCAGAAAAATGTTATTTCTTTTGCTACGTTTGCAGAGAAAATGTTGTTGGGATAAAAGGGGATTCATTGAAATTTTAAGATATATAAGACTAGAAGAAGGGGAAGAAATAGGTTGAATGTGAATAAACTAATAAGACTGTTGAGAAGGGAGGTAAACAAGCAGAAAATAAAGCCTCTGATGTCCAAGCCATATTTTATTTGCACTAAGTAATACATTAGTGTGTCCTTTGGAAAGGTGATGGCAACCAAGGTCTGTAGGCGAAGTCCCAGACAGCCCCAGAGTGCAAGCTCTGCGATTTG
>NW_011120460.1:0-512 GCF_000146605.3 Meleagris gallopavo
AGACTGAATTACTCCAGAACAGCAGCAACATTAACCCCACAACGCCCTTATTGCTGAGCTAATTAATTCCTAGGTAGTTAGAAACAGATTTGGACTCGACGCACTTTCTCCTTGCCCACAGAAAAAAAATAGTCCAAGTTACAGAATGCTGGGACAGAAATTACAGACCGTGTTGCAATGTAACAAGTTCCAGTTTCCATGCACAATTCTATCTCATACTATTGCCTTTGAAATTCAAAGCTCAGGTCAGGAACAAGCCTGCATCTTTGTACGTCACAAGGATTAGTTACATCCTTACACAAAACAACACAGGATTACGGAGAAGAGCCATAGAGGTGTCGTCTGCAGAGGTGGAGAAGCAAAAATTCAGGCAGGACTGAAGAAAAAAAAAGAAAGCTGTTTGCAGCAAGACGTACTACTGAGTAACTTTGAGAGTTTGGAACTTCCAGAAGACATTAAATAAACAGCAACTGAAGAGGACTTGTTTCAAAATTACTCATGGGAAATCTGTG
>NW_011120461.1:0-471 GCF_000146605.3 Meleagris gallopavo
ATCACAATGGTTCCAGCAGCCCGGGTGATGGCACCTATGTCATCCCTTGGCCTGTTGAGTTTTTTCCATTCCTCCTGCCCTCTCTAGGCTTCTGTGCAGTGCTTGCTGCATTTGCAGCTCCTTCTCGGTTTCCCAGGTGGGTCCTCGCCTCGTGGGCATCCTTGCCTCTTGCCTTGTGCTGAACGGTCGGCTTTTGCTCTGCTGGCTGGGTGGATCCATGCCCGGTAGCTACCCTTCCCTCCTCCTTGGCATGACTGCCAGTGCTTTGCCTTCCTCCAGAGAGGTGTTTTGTTCCGACTGGCAGCCACAGACTCCTTTCTGGGCTTGGCGACCCTGCAGGTGCATGTGTGGTGGAGGCAGCAGCATGCCAGTAGCTACCCTTTCCTCCTCCCGGGCACGGTATTGCCAAGATTTGGCCTCCTGCACACTCGGTGGTCATCTGTGCTTTGCCATGACCTTGTATTTTTTTGC
>NW_011120462.1:0-688 GCF_000146605.3 Meleagris gallopavo
ATGCTGGAGGTAAGTCACCTAGGCTTCGTTTCCTTGGTATTTGTTCATCTTTGGCTGGGACAGTTCAGCAAGGGTTCTGCTTTTCAGTGGCCAGTGGGTGGTTCTCCACAGGAAGCATGGGTGGTTGTTGTTTCCTGGGTGCTCTGAGCGTCGTGTTGGCTCTGCCTCTGTGTCTCAGAGGTCTCCCAGTAAGACAATTGGAAGGAGCTGAATGTTGTTCTGTGAGGTCTCTGGGAATTGTTTCCCGTGGCCTGGAGAAAGTCTTTTGAAAGCTGTGGAATACCAGCCGTCAGGTCACCGGGCCTCTCTGCAGCTTTGGAACTTTTGCCCCGTGTCATTAATTGAGCCCCTTCCGTCACTGCAGGTCAGTAAGGAAGAGAGAGGTGGGCGCACGCAGTGGAAACGTTTCTCACCTGTCCTTGATGACAGCCGTGTCTCCAGGCAGTGGCTTACCGAAGCCCAGGTTTAATCCGCTCACTGCGACTCGGGGCAATCCCACAGCTAAGTCCCTGAGAGGTGTTAGTTTTCATTCAGGTTTTAATTTTCTTTCCGGGTGACGTGTGACTTCCTGCTTCCTTTGTGGCAGAGAAGGGAAGGTACGGGTCAGGCTGTGCGCTGAGTGCAGTGCTCTGCCTTGCACAGCTGTCTTTGCCGGCCACTGCAGCCCTGAGCTGCTCCCGGTGCCTTC
>NW_011120463.1:0-566 GCF_000146605.3 Meleagris gallopavo
TCAAATAAATAGAAGAAAGTATAATATCCGCTTTTTAAAACATTGGGTTCTTTTGTGCAAAGATATTTTAATTAGAAAGTTGCCGGTTTTGTTTCATAAAATTTCACTGCGTAACATACAAATTTATAAAATACATTATGAATATGATTGAGAAGCAAAATAATATTAAAAAAAATCATAAAGGGAACTCAAAAGAGTTTGATGTTTAGCTTTTATCAAAGAAGAAGGAGCAATGTCAAAAATATAGTGAATATGTAATACTATTCACCGTGAAGAAAGGGGTGAGAAAAAAAAAAGAGGAACCCTAAGCAGGTTGTACGTCAGCTTTCTTTTATAATGGTAAGATTAATCAACTAGTCAGCTGTAGATAGTTACATTATAAACACCTCAACATAGATGCAATGCACCCCCAAAAACTGTTTTTAAAAAGAAAATATTTTTTACATATACTCCACTAGAAACTATAAGAGGTTCTAATATTGTAATATCTGTTGCTTATGATGATATGAGACTATTTTAAGTTTTGTTTGTAAGGAATTGTACATACAGAGGATACATACTACATA
>NW_011120464.1:0-504 GCF_000146605.3 Meleagris gallopavo
GTATGGTGGGGTGTGAGATGTTGCCTTTGAAATCACCGGTAGTTTGGCACATCAGAAATGTTTGTGACAGCAGCCGCTTTTAAAAGATTGCTGTATATGGTCTCAGTCACATACCTTGTGTTTTTATATGCTAACTAGGGCTGGATAAAGTCTAGCACAACCTCCAGGCTCCTGGGCTGTCAATTCCTCCCCGTATAATTTTGTTCCCTTCCTGAAAAATGGTTGCTGTGTGTTTTGTCCTCATTGTGAAATTGGAGCAAAGTCTCCCAGGCTTCTCTCACAAATGAGGTGTAGATACAGGCTTGTAAGAGAGCTCTGGAGCACCTTCCCCTTTCTGGAAATCAAGCCTCAGATACAGGCAATCACACCCTGCTTTGCAAAAGATTCTCTAAAACAATCACCCTTCAGTTCCTGCTGAAGGATAAAAGGGCAGGCATGGCTATGGAGAACAACCAACCTGCATGGATTCATTCCCCAGCTCACTCAGGGCCCTGCTGAGTTCAG
>NW_011120465.1:0-429 GCF_000146605.3 Meleagris gallopavo
AGAGTACAAATGAAAGTGATAACAAAAATTCTGTTCTCAAGGCTGCAAGATGTCACATGAGTTTGTTCGTTTAGTTTTGCTGCAAGACATACTGATTGCACACATGGGTCCCAGCAGGAAAGGGTTGGATTTTGGCAGCTTTTGTGAGGAGGGTTTTCTCCTAACTGGGCTTTAGAATTTGCCAATATTGCTAAAGATTTGGAGTCACAGAATCACAGAATCACAGAATCACAGAATTGTAGGGGTTGGAAGGGACCTCTAGAGATCAATCGAGACAACCCCCCTGCCAAAGCAGGTTCCCTACACCAGGTCGCACAGGTAGGCGTCCAGGCGAGACTTGAATATCTCCAGAGAAGGAGACTCCACAACCTCCCTGGGCAGCCTGTTCCAGTGCTCCGTCACCCTCACCGTGAAGAAGTTCTTACGCTA
>NW_011120466.1:0-646 GCF_000146605.3 Meleagris gallopavo
GGTGACAGCTGGTGACCCACTGCTGGGAACCTGTTTTGGCAGGGCTGGTGGACTTGGTGACCTTCCAACCCCCACCATTCTGGGTTCCTCTTTCTGTTCGCAAACTCGACGCCGTCCAATCCGACGTCCCGCTTCCTCAACTCAGCCCATGTCCCCTCTACGTTCCTCTTCCCTTCCTTCGGGCGATCTTGCCCACAGTGTCCGTGTGAGATATCTCCTCCCGCTCGGAAGGCTGCGAGGAAAGCGAATCTCTGGGATCCCCCAAACAAAGCACTCCCTGCCCGGCAGGGTGGCGGGAGCCATGGAGTCACAACAGTGACGCAGAGGATGGATGCCGGGTCATTTATTGGGCGTCCCAACAAGGAATCAACGACTTCCAGCCAAAACGAAGCAACTTTCTGACAACGGGTCTGCAACGTTACGGGTAGAGCCCTTTGGAACAGGACTTGTTTCCGCATCACCTGCTTGAAGATGGATTTGGGTGACGGCCACTAAAGGCAAACGAGTAAGATTGCATTGAGAGCAAAGAAAAGAGAAAGCAGAGAGGGCTCAGCACTCCCAGCCGGGCCGGGCAGCAGGCTGCCGGTGCCAGCGTCACAATGGGCAGCGGCAGCACCGGCCACGCTGTCATCGCGTCGCCGTGGCG
>NW_011120467.1:0-816 GCF_000146605.3 Meleagris gallopavo
CAACTCAGTGGGCACACAGCAGGTTCAATACTTCAAACACTGTTCCAATCTGTAGAGCATGTTGTATAGGTTCTAGATAGTTAGCATGCATGATGGATGGGAAGTCTTCCTGTTTCAGTGACTTCTAATACACGTAGGGTAGAAATAGGCCTCAGAGGAGCTGTGTAAAAGGCAGTGATTTTTCCACCTGAGATCTGTGGGTCCCTGAAGATGAGTGAAACATTGCAGAAGTGTAAATTCAAAGCACAGAGTAATACCCCTTCCAGAACAACAAGGCTACACAATTTCCAGAATTCCAGAATTCCAAGTTGAGAATCACTGAATTGGTCAGACTGTAGTTGGAAGAGTTTCCCACAGCCCTCGCAGGCAGTTGCACTTCTAGGTCTCTTTCACAGCAGTTCTTTGTCCTTTCATCACCTCCGAGAACTGCTGGGAGGAAAATGTGAAAAAGACCAGAAAAAATGAAGAAAATTAGCATATATGAAAGAAATAGCAGAAGCAGAAATCTTTGTTAAAATGTGAAATATACATCTTGTTGATTCACATTATGTTTAATGACTCAAGAGAGTAGAATTTTTGAATAAATATGGTTTATATTCATTATCATGACATCTGTCCTCCCCTCTCTGCTCCCTCTTTTCAGGCTGTAAGCACTTTGTTTAATAATAGAAAATTTTGATAAGTTTTCCAGGAGAGCAAAGCCACTGACACAGTTCATTCATACTTATAACTGCCCTCTGAGTGCAGTGCTTTTTTATAATTCTGTGAAGCAGCAATCAATTACTGAATCTTCAGATGTCTTTCCTCTTTGTCAAA
>NW_011120468.1:0-539 GCF_000146605.3 Meleagris gallopavo
TTTTAGCCTGAGAGATTGGCAACTTTTGCTTTGTTCCCTAAAGCGCGGCTGGGAATATTTCCTGAAATCTCTCACTCATAACAATCTGTGTACTAAGGTATAGTGAAAGGAAGCCTGGTGTTTTTGCACTTCTGAAATTGTCATGCACTACCATTGCCCAGAGTGTCTGTGTTTCCAAATTTTAAGGTGCAATCCAGAGACCTAAGTGGGCTTCAAAAATTGGAGAAATGGTCCTGCTGGTCATGTGCCTCATGTACTCTGACAGTAGAAGTAGGAAATGCTAATAAGGATCACAAAAACCTTTCTACTTTCTGGAATCCATTCTCTTAAGACTCCCCAGCACTCGCGTCAGTTGACTGAGAAATGACAGATATCTGGCTGTCTGTTTCCTTTAGTACCTTTCTGTAGACGTACTCGATATATACTTGACTAGCCCTTTCTAAGGGTTAGGTCTGGGTTAACTAACGAGCCCCCACAATTCTGCACTTACATTTCCCATTCCTCCATGATCTTGTCAGCTCTAGTCAAACACCCTCTTG
>NW_011120469.1:0-510 GCF_000146605.3 Meleagris gallopavo
TTCTTGTGCTATAGAATATGCCATAAAGGTCATCTGTCCTCCTTTTTGAAGGCTGTCAGGATGGATCCTCTATTAACGTTGTAAGTTTTAACTTGCAGAGTGAGAGGCTGGATAAATTGTAAAGAACACCCAGAACTCCCATTGCCTCTCAAAAAGTGATGAACAGTTCTTTCATGCTTTACGAACTGCGGCATGCTTCAAAACCAAGGTTACATCTCTTTGAGTTATTATGACCAAGATAATTCAGGCAGTACTAACTGCAGGCAGATTTTCAAGCAGAGGAAAGAAGTGGGGCCTGCAGCTTTTGGGGAAAGGCAGCCTTTGAGACAAGAGGGGCTCCAGGACCTTGGCTTGCCAGAAGCCTCTTGTTCACACAGAGGCCCAGGCCTGTGGGCTGACTGGCGCTAACTTGCCTGCTGCAGAGGAAGCATCTCCCGCTGGCTTCCCACCAGCATGCAGAGTCTCTAAATTTAGGAAGATAAAAGTACGTTCTTGTGTGCCAGTCCAACA
>NW_011120470.1:0-463 GCF_000146605.3 Meleagris gallopavo
CATCTTGGCATTGCCTGGCGAGCGCCTGCTGCACACCAGGAAGAGAAACAAGTGTTCTTAGACTTGCCGTTCCTTCCTATGTGCCCATGATAAGGACCGAGTGCATTTCCTGCAGCTTTCTCTGCAGATGTGCTCCTCAGCCTGACATCCTCCTCGTTTGTCCTCAGCTCCTCACTGTGGCCTGTGCTCTCTGTTGCAGACTGAGACCAAGGGGAAGCCCCTGCTGGTCCATGAGGAGTCATCTCTTAATACTCCAGCTATTGCTTCAGCTCATGTTATTAAGAGATACGTTGCCCAGGCACCAGATGAACTCTCCTTTGAGGTAAGCAGTTCAAGGCGTTCCTTGTTGCCATGTACAAAAGAGCATCAGGTGTGAAGGTATCAGCAATATTCTCAGACACCTTCAGAATGTTTGTTGAGGTGAAGCCCAGAAGAATCTGTTCCAGATTAGACTTGCAGTGGG
>NW_011120471.1:0-495 GCF_000146605.3 Meleagris gallopavo
GTACCACTGAAAAGAGACTGGCCTCACCGCTATGGCCGCCACACCTCAGATATTTGTAAACCTGGATCAGGTCCCCTCTCAGTCGTCTTTTCTCAAGGCTGAACAGACCCAGTTCACTCAGCCTTTCTCCATAGGGGAGATGCTCCAGGCCCTTCGCCATCCTTGTGGCCCTCCGCTGGACTCTTTCCAAGAGATCCCTGTCTTTTTTGTACTGGGAGCCCAGAACTGGACACAGTACTCCAGATGAGGCCTTACCAGGGCAGAGTAGAGGGGGAGGATCACCTCCCTCGACCTGCTGGACACGCTCTTCTTAATGCACCCCAGAATGCCATTGGCCTTTTTTGGCCACGAGGGCACACTGCTGGCTCATGGCCAACCTGTCGTCCACCAGGACGCCCAGGTCCCTCTCTGCAGAGCTCCTCTCCAGCAGCTCATCCCCCAGCCTGTATTGGTGCATGCAATTATTCCTCCCTAGGTGTAAGACCCTACACTTGC
>NW_011120472.1:0-1020 GCF_000146605.3 Meleagris gallopavo
CTAATTAAAACATTACACACAATGTATGCTAGATACTCTCCTTTCCCTGTAACATTCTATTAGAGAAGAATTCACACTCAACTGGAAGCATTTTTGTTCTGAATTTTAGGTGGTTTTGCAAAGGTAGAACTCGGACGGCATCTTCTTAGTGGTGACAAAGTTGCAATAAAGATCATGGGCAAATTTGCTTTAGGGGTAAGGCAACAGATCTTTAAATATGATAACATCTTCTGCTGGAGTTGTGGAGTTCTCAAGGACACGTGGAGGTGGTGTATAGAAATGCAGCCTCCTGGTCCCATTGCCTTTTGAAGGATGCTGTAGGATTGGAGAAAGTTCAACAGAGCACCACAGATCTTGTTCCTTGTTGTTCAGAGGGCAATACTCTCTGGCTGTAAAATGGAGGAAGTTCAACATGATTACAGCAATTGAACAAAATGCTAATGCAAATACTACATGTTTTACATTGCAGCTTTCGCTGATCTGTGTTGTAAGAATTCCTGTGGGAGTAAGCCTCTGCTGAGTTGATGTGGAACTGTGTACTGTCACAGATATGCTTTGACTTCTTTGTTCCACAATAGTCAGATGTGGTACCTGGTCTGTCAGATTAGTTAGCAATTTCATAGCTTGCTTTTCTGGTCTCTGAAGGATGAGTCGCCTCGTGTTAAAACAGAAATGGATGCCATGAAGAACTGAAGTCATCAAGATGTTTGTCAGTCATCCCACGTAATAGAGACATCAGAGAAAATACTCATGGTCTTAGAGGTCAGAAATAGTGTTTCTGCCAGGCTTAAGGATACTGTTTTTATCTTTAGCAGTAGACAAGAATGCAAAAATGAAGCTGAAGTGAAATGATTCTTAAATATCTCAATGGTGAATGGGTTCAAGATTCATTGGTTTGAAAATTAAGTAGAAAAGGTGACATATTCTGTCTTTTTGTAAAAGCCACTAATCAGCATTCACAGTAAGTGAACTGGTTTTAATTCCTAACTTAGACTTCAGGTTGTTAAAGCAGCATCTGCA
>NW_011120473.1:0-882 GCF_000146605.3 Meleagris gallopavo
CACAAAAAATGTTACTCACAATTCGAGGACATCTCATTCTGCTAACAGTTTTTTTCCCCAACTGATCAGCTTTTGTATCAAGAATCACTGAATTGCTTACAAATCTTGACTCACTCTCGTTCTCAAAGCAATGCATTACTATTTCTGGTTCATTCACTCTTCCAGTATCCGTCAGGCACAAGGTGCTGCATAACGTGTGTTAAAGTTCTAAAGTGTTTAATAACTACATACAGCTTACTTGAAGATAATTAAATCCCAATTGCCATATAAAAGCTCTAAAGGAAAATACGTCAAACTTTATTACTAGTAGTAGTTTACTGGCAATAACAAAATACATCTAAAATAAACCTCTACAAATGAAACTACATTTCTACAATTTTTAAAACATCACACACTTTGAACATAAATACTGCCACGGAAGTATTTAGGAATAATTAACAAAAGCAGAATACATTTAAAAAAAATGCAACTGTATAAATCAAAAGTCTGCTTTAATACATTGACAAGTCTATCTTATAAAATGATTGTAAGTAAGTGTCCGCAAATCAGGTGATACTTCATAGTATAGCACTTCAAATGCAATATTATTTAAACAAGACTGTAAACTGCAGAGCACTGTTACAGCTACAAACAGAAAATGGGCACCTCAATTGAATCAGTTCTACTTCATGTCCCTTCCTTGACTCAGAGTATCTCTTAATTTCCCAAGAAAGAATACAGAACCATTCTTACAAATGCTTGTGCTAATGAAGATAGTGAAAAACTTGGGGAGACGGATGACACTCAAAACAATTATAGCCATTCTGGATAAGGCATTCTTTTCCAAACAATGGAAAACAGTCTAGCCACCTGTATGTATAGCTCATTAATATTAACTAGGCT
>NW_011120474.1:0-590 GCF_000146605.3 Meleagris gallopavo
AGTTACAAAGACAGACAGTGACTATAACCAAGAAAAAGAAAACTAGTTCAGACTTTTACTCCTCCTACTTGCCACTTTTCTGCCAAGTCCCACCTGGAAGTACAGTGTTACAGTGACTGTAAATGTCCTCCCCACCACAGCTACTGTGCCAGGGCCTTACCTGTTAACTTTCAGGCAGAGTCACATCCGTGCCAAAATAGATCACCAGTTTGGTGCCTTCAGGGCTGATACACAGTCTTCCTGCAATGCAATCCACATTGCCCAACCCGAACCACGAGTGCCTTTCCCCAAGGCCTTTACCACTTTACCTAAGAACAAAACCAAATAGAACCAGAGAAAGGCAGACTAAGGGGATACCGTTATCCGGAGGATCTTGTCTGCTCCTGCAGCGATCCACCTGACTGTTGGAGTTCCAGCCCTCCCCAGCTGCTTGTGGGCCTCCTCTCAGTGGGTCCCACAGTTGAGCAGAGACTCTCCTGCCTGGCTTGCTAATTGAAGCTGAAAAACAGATGAAGTAACTTGATATGACAATGAGTTAAGTCAAGCAGGTATTCCCTTTATTACAGCGCTGGGTACATGGGGGATTGTTC
>NW_011120475.1:0-377 GCF_000146605.3 Meleagris gallopavo
AGATGGATCCAGCAGGGGCAATCCGAGCAAGTGGAGAGCAATAGCATACCATCCTTCTACTGAGACCATCTGGTTTGATGAGGGGGATGGTCAGAGCAGCCAACGGGCAGAACTGCGAGCCGTGTGGATGGTTATAAGTAAGGAAGCCGGTGATGGTATCCTGAACATCTGTACGGATAGTTGGGCTGTGTACCGAGGGCTCACTTTGTGGATTGCACAGTGGGCCACCCAAGAATGGACTGTCCGTGCCCGGCCGATCTGGGCAAGGACATGTGGTTAGACATATGGAATACAGTCAAACACAGGACTGTACGTGTCTACCATGTTTCTGGTCATCGGCCCCTACAGTCACCGGGAAATGATGAAGCCGACACACT
>NW_011120476.1:0-635 GCF_000146605.3 Meleagris gallopavo
CAAATAATAAAGGGCAGAGGAGCAGCTGTGGGGCTCCACGTCTCACAGTGGAGGGGGAACTTTGAGGACAGAGGTCACTGCACTTCTCTTTTAAATGTATGACACGTGAGGCACTTACTAGAATATGCAATTAACCCTGAGTTCCTAAAATCAGGATGTATTTCTCTCCTCGGAACACAGTTCCAAATGAACTGTTAGTATAATTTCAGAAATGTCCTTAGGATATTTTATGTACATCTATAACACTAACAGGTGATCTTAGTGCAGGTAGAGTTCCATATAAAAACCCGGGCTTCGTTATCAATGCTGGATTTCATCTTGGTAAGGACGCTTTGAATAGGTGAAATGTAGACAGGCATCAACTCCCGGGTCACCTCGTTCAGTGCATCCTTACGTGGCATTTTGGCTCACGTCGTGACCTTCACGCACAACGAATGTGGTACTCAGACATGATTTGAGCCAGAATGTGCTGTGCCCACATTCAGAAGTTGGGATTATACACTATGCTTACCAAAACCTTGACGTTCTGGGGCCGCCTTCCGTGGGGTGCTGGGATGGGGGGGACGGGCGAGCAGCGCAGGAGCCGGGCGAGGGCGTGAGGAAGCGGTGCTCTGACGAGGGCCGTGGCTCTGCTG
>NW_011120477.1:0-516 GCF_000146605.3 Meleagris gallopavo
TTTCCGATCCCGAAGTCGGGGACCGGGTCGGGGTGAAGCCATGCGATGCTGCTCCTGCGGGCGATAAGACGGCGTTCGGGTGGCTTCAGCCTCGGAGAAAGGTCTTTGAAGCGCTCAAGAGCCGCTTAAGATCGCGATCTGACAGCCCCAGCCTGCCTGAGGGCGAGGGAGCGGCCGGTTGCTCTACAGATCAGCCCGCGGTGCCGTCGGGAAGACAGAAAAGAGGCTGGATGTGCAGAGCTGTAGGAAACTCGGGATGCCAGCGTCAGCACGGGAAGCCTTGGGAGGAAGGAGCTGAGAGCAGGGCTCTGGGACCCAGAGATCTCCTCGGGAAGAGCTGAGAGGGGGGCTGGCAGGGTCCAGGAGGGTTCTGCCCTCATGGAACAGAACAGCAGTTGTGCAAAAAGCGGCGCTGGATTTGGTCACAGCTGCGATAACAGTTAAGGGTGGAGGAAATTAAGCTACGGAAGGAATTGCAGCCAGGTGTGGAATTTGTAGGCAACGCTGAAGCCAAAC
>NW_011120478.1:0-568 GCF_000146605.3 Meleagris gallopavo
AAACCTATGCAGTACCCCACGCTACCGCCCGAAATACCATACTAGGTCTTGAGACACAAGTCCTGTGGCGACATGGTACCCCAGAAAGAATTGAGTCAGATAATGGGACTCATTTTAAAAATTCTCTTGTAGGTACCTGGGCTAAAGGTCATGGTATTGAGTGGATTTACCATATTCCCTACCATGCACCGGCCTCAGGTAAGATTGAACGATACAATGGGTTGTTAAAAACTATGCTGAAAGCAATGGGAGGCGGTACATTTAAGCACTGGGAGAAGCATTTGGCAGCAGCCACCTGGTTAGTCAATACCAGAGGATCTATCAATCGTGGTGGTCCAACCCAGTCCAGCTCCCTACATACCGTAGAGGGAGATAAAGTCCCTGTTGTACATGTAAAGAATATGTTGGGAAAGGCAGTTTGGGTTATTCCAGCCTCTGAGAAGGACAAACCTCTTCGTGGAACTGTTTTTGCCCAGGGACCTGGGTCCACTTGGTGGTGATGCAGGAAACGGGATGTTCAATGTGTACCGCAAGGGAACTTGATGTTGAGGGAGTGCAGTCAGTAATT
>NW_011120479.1:0-488 GCF_000146605.3 Meleagris gallopavo
AGTAAGGTTAGTGTTAGAGAAAGGAAAATTCTCCAGGTCCCATTCACATTGCTCCAACTCCCTCAGTAATACAGTAATAGAATGTGCATCCTCTCTCCAGGACCCTGCACAGATCAGCAGCACGGCCGCTCTCTTACTCTAGAGAGATCACTGCCACTTGCAGTGCTTTTGAAATTGAAGGGGGAAGTTGTCTAAGGGATCCCATTTATGATCTTTCTGGTTCTCTTTCTTATTTCCTCCCTTTTTGGTCCCGGACCTTTTCTCACTAATAACAGACTGGCTTCTTGAATCCAGCAAGCAGCGTAGTCTGATTCCTCCTTTGAAAAGGGGGTTTTATTCTTTACATACGAATTCAGAATCTGACACACCCAACCTTTGTCAGATCCATATTCTGGCCAGAATATTTATTTTCCCTGTATTGGCTCTCTAGGCCATATCTGTATACAATATTTAAGTATCTTTTTCTTATCCTTGTCCCTGGTCTTGGG
>NW_011120480.1:0-485 GCF_000146605.3 Meleagris gallopavo
CATTGAGGGTCTGCTCACCTGGATCAACGGTGAGTTTGAGGACTGCAGAGCTTGCGGGTGGGTGTCTGGCACAGAGTGGGTGTAGGAAGGCAGCTGTCGCCGTCTGGGGGGATGTTCTGGCTTTTTCAGACATGGCAGGTGCTCTCGAGGATCCCCAGGAGAACCAAGATGGTTCCAAAGTCAGAGAGAAATACCTGAAGAGTGACCTGCTTCAGGATGAGCTGCTGGGGGAACGAGACAGCCAGGAAAGAGAACAACTCATTGCATGGATCAGTGCCACGGAGCCACAAAGCCCTGATGTCTCCAGCAGCCCTGCCCCTCCTTGCTTCATCGCCCAGCTCCCTGACTTCCCACAGCACAGCAGGGAGCTCAACGAGGAAGCACGGGCTGCCACCAGGACCCCCAACCGGCCCACTTCTCGGGGACCGCCGCCACTCCCTTCGGGCGAGCTCTCCGAGCTGCTGCAGGGCAGGCCTTTGCTGCTG
>NW_011120481.1:0-568 GCF_000146605.3 Meleagris gallopavo
GCACGTGGAAGAGAAGGGAAGGGCTGAAGTGTTAAGGCTGGAGGAAGAGCTGAAGGTTGCCCCGTCCGCGGACGGTGCTTCGGGTCCTGCCGTGCCCTCTGCCACTGCTCAGAAGTGGGAGAGCTTTGGGAAGGAGCTGCCCGGTGCTCTCCCTTGCTCTGCCCACCAGAAACGCAGGCCAGCAGTCAGGGCAGAAACAGCCTCATGGAATGCAGAGGCTTGCAGAGCTTGCGATCAGCCCCACCTACGTGGTGCAGGCATAGCATGCATGCGGGAGGCCCACTGGTACCTGCCAGGCATTTTGGGGGTGAATACCCTGCTTTCTGTGGAGGGGAAGAGTCCTTGAGTCCCGCGGCCCAAGGCGAGGGCACTCCCCAGCCCTCCAAGCAGACAAGTGGGAAGAAGGTGCCGACCCACCTTGCGCAGCAGGAGCTGCTCTTGGACGTAGGCGGCCACCGCATCCCAGACAGCAACTCGCTCTGCAAGGGCAAACGAAAAGCAGGTCACACTCTGCTTCTGCCGCTTCTCCCACTGGCTCAGGGCAGGAGGGAGGCGGCAGATGGAAAAT
>NW_011120482.1:0-344 GCF_000146605.3 Meleagris gallopavo
TTTACGATGCAGGCCCATGCTATCAGAGGTGACTGCTGGTGAGATGGCAGCAGAGGCTGAACCTTCCTACAAACATTCCATTGCATTTTGTTGGCAGGCCAGCAGATGGCAGCAGAGCTGCAGTTTCCCTCGAAATCAATAGCAGGCATTACTTTTGGAGCGACCTGTGTGAGTGTGTGTGTGTGGTGTGTGTGTGTGTCTGTGTGTCTGTGTGTCTGTGTGTCTGTCTGTCTAAGTATCTGCATGCACATGTGCACAGCACTAGAAAAATCCATAGGAAAAAGCACCATGCAAGGAATGCAAGGAGCATTGTCTTTGCCAACTACGGAACAGAACATTGCAGT
>NW_011120483.1:0-469 GCF_000146605.3 Meleagris gallopavo
TTTTGATTAGTTTGGAAACAATCAAAAAGAACAAAAATATTCCTGAACGGAATGATCCTCTCTTCACATATTTCCATAGTGTGGACATTCAGGTGCAGATTGATCAATGTAAGATTAGAGAAAGGAGGGTTATGTGTCGGTACACGAGCTTACGGTTCTGGTTTCACCCAGAAGATGGCTAAGCACGATGTCACAGTGCACCCCTTTGGCCAGTTGAAGTCAGCTGTCCTAATTCTGTTCCCTCCCAGCTCCTTGGATCCTCAGCTGAAAATGGCTTGGCCCTGTGCAGCATGCTTAGCAGGAACTATAAGCATTGGTGTGTTATCAACACTGCTTTCCTCCTAGAACCAAAACATCACACCAGACACGCTGAAGAAAACAGTTCCCAGCTGAAAAAAATAAAAGACACATTTACATTGGGGTTTTTGTTTAATTAATTGATTAATTTATTGTAGTTGTTGTTGGTTTT
>NW_011120484.1:0-485 GCF_000146605.3 Meleagris gallopavo
TTTGGTTGCCCTTGTACAGTGAGTTGCACTGTTTCTTGTGCATGCGCACAAATGATGACAAGATACCGAGAATTCAGAACTGCTGCCTCCAGTGCTGGAGGTTCTGTGCCTGACAGAGTCTTAAACATCCTGCTTTTCTTCTTACCGTAAGACACAATGGTAGAACTGAACTGGTGGGATTAGTACCTCCAGTCTATTCACGTATATTGAAGGAAAAAATTGCTGGAACAGAGATGCCATTTGGTTTATCCTTAGGGTTTATGCCAAGGCTGCGTGCTCTGAAATGCTGGTACAGTTTGAGTGTCGGAAGTGGCCATGACCTTTCTGCTGCTATCAGTTCATTCCGGGGGATAACTGCAGCTGACTGCAGCGTTGGTTTTGTTGTTCCATCCCCACAAAAGGTATTCTGAGAATCTGTTTTTTTCTGTTCCTATTATTAGTATTACTGCATTACTAGGATGATGGCTCATTGATGATGTACGTAG
>NW_011120485.1:0-522 GCF_000146605.3 Meleagris gallopavo
CCACCTGTTGGACACAATACAGTCATGAAGGCACTGCCCTGCATCCGGGCCTCTTGCACAAACCTGTGCTCCTTGCTCGGAGCACATGGCTGCACTCTGCGCACGATGTTGCTTACCACCAGAGAAGGCTCAGGTACCCAACACCATTTTGGCTTCCATCTTGTCTGAGAACTGCTCATTATGCACAGCCCTCATCTTTGCTTCGGTTTGGTGAGGTAGGGACTGCCATTGCTTCCTCAGTCCCACACACCCCTTCCCATCCCACACTGCCATGGGAGATCAGGTTCTGGACCACCTGAGGACCCAAACATCCACGAGTCTTTGGGTCCTGACGAGATGAGTCCCAGAGTTCCGAGGGAATTCACCGCTGCAGTCACCCCACCACTCTCCATGGTATTTCACAAGTCGAGGCAGTCAGGTCAAGTCCCTGGTGAGGAGAAAAAGGTGACAGCACACCTCTTAGGAAGGATAGAAAGTGTGACGCGGGGAACTACCAGCATGTCAGTCTCACCTCTGTGCTGG
>NW_011120486.1:0-521 GCF_000146605.3 Meleagris gallopavo
AGAGGGAGCTGCTAATTTTACAGGGTTGGGGATTCTTAAGCAGGTTTCCAGCCTCTCCTTTGAATTCTTTATGCAGATTTTCAATGCTCACCTGATCACGTTATTAATCTCTGTGAATGTACTGCTCACCATTTCACTTATTATTAGTATTTATTATATTTTGAGGAAGTCTGCCCCAAAAGCAGTAAATACTGAGTGGCAGGGAATGTGGAGAGGCCTGGGTGAGACTTTAGAGAGATGGAAATCTTCGGTGTCATGGAACTTTACTCCAGAACACCTGAAAGACCCTGAAAATTTAAACAGATATTTGAGACAGGAATGTCGCGGCTCAGGAAGATCTGAGGAGGCCCAAATTATTTGGGGCCTGGCTAATGCTTACCGGGCCTTATTCAATACTAATCCTGGAGAGGGAGAGAGTTTGTGAAATTGAAAAGGAGGGTCTCAGGGAAACAGTGCAAAAATGAGCGAGAGAGTCTCCTGGTCGAGAGAAACAGCCTCCAATCTGAGAGAGATGCGCTCCG
>NW_011120487.1:0-354 GCF_000146605.3 Meleagris gallopavo
ACCCTGCACATAGCAAGAGCGTTGAAATTAGATAATCATTATGGTTCTTTACTACCCAGGCCATTTTATGATTCCATGATTTAATGATGATTTCTTGAATACATGAAATTTTTCATCTGGGTTAAGAATATGCAAAAACTATTAACTTTAGTCAAAAATAATCTTGAAGAGAAGTTGTATATTAATCAACATATGGATAACTGTACAATGCACAGTAACATTTTTACTAGTTAATTCTGATATAGCAAGTATTACAACACATAGAGACATGAATTGGAACCTAAATAGCCAAAAACTAAAACCCATCATTCTTTAGTTCCTTCTATCACATCTTTAAGAAGAAAGAAATTGAAA
>NW_011120488.1:0-729 GCF_000146605.3 Meleagris gallopavo
TGGCCGTGTCAGACCTCTTGTGAGCCTGCCAGCAGGGCACGAGACGACAGCAGTGAGCGCATTGTTCCTCCAGGTGTGGAAGATGAGGGACGTGCCACAGAAGGTCCGGTGTTACTGAAGTACTGCCTGGCACTACTGGCTGCAGCTCTCGTGGTTTCCATGCTGGCAGCGACGATCTCGTGCTGTCTGCTTCTCCGGCGATGGAGGCAGAGAAACCGGTGAGTGGTTGTTCACCCCCACCCCCATCCTGCCCAAGCCTTTCCTGTGGGCTGCTGTGAGCCCGGAGGCACTTGCAGCTCCAGCAGCGTGGAGAGGCCGGTTAGCTGTGGGCTACCGTGGTCCGAGATCGACGCTGTCAGACGTGTGAATTGGCACGGCCATTCCTGCAGCCCGTTCTCGGCGCTGGGCCCGAGACGGGCTGAGAGCTGAGGGCAGCTCTTTGCCATTGAGGAAGGAGAGCAGGGGCTCTGCTGTGCCCTCAGCACGTTCCTCTCTCCGCAGGCGCCTGGCTGCAGCTGATGGAGCCCAGCGCGATGTCCGCGGCCACAGCTTGCCCTCGGACGGGCGTCCTGCTCTCCTCAAGGGCCCTGGCAGCTGGAGATGATGCCAACGACCGTGACCACCTGCCCAGCGGCCGCACGGCACCACCAGGGCGGCCCCCTGCCCAGCCCCCGGCCGCCCTGGGCATCAACACCACCCCCGGCCCCCAGGAACCCATCCCTTCGGGGG
>NW_011120489.1:0-510 GCF_000146605.3 Meleagris gallopavo
ATGAGGTGCAGATCCGTCCAATGTTCCGTCAGTCCCATGCAGACCATCGCCGGGGTGTTACACATGATCTGACAGTAACACTGGAACGTTTTGATGACATTTCATTCCTTCCGGGGATCCTGAAGGCTCAAAGACTCACGGGGAGAAATACAGATGTTTCAGAGGTAGCAAGAGGGGAAGGTCTGCCCTCCAGGGCAAAATACAGGCCGTGTTTCTATCCTGGGTCAACAGTTCCGCTTGTACAGGGGCACGTCCTGGCCGCCTGTACCACATTTTCCGGCCGGATGGTTGCGGCTGCATCATAATATCAGGCAGCAAAGGAGGTGTCCTGATCTGCCATAGGGACATGATGGGAGTCCCTTTAGCAATGAAAATCGGAGTGTTGACCACCGCGCCAGTAGGCCACATACCTATTACCGAAGGGACTCCTGAGCCTCCCACCTCCAACAATCTCCCCAAGGTGCAAGTAGGCCACACCACTTGGGTCCTACCTGCACCTTCCATCGGCCA
>NW_011120490.1:0-462 GCF_000146605.3 Meleagris gallopavo
CGCTGTGCGCTGCAGTGCAGTATGGAATGACGGTGGCCAACACAAAGCACCTTCAGGAAAGTACAATTTATTAATCACCAAAGATCTGGGGGAAGTACCTTTCAAACAGGAGTGTTTGCACGTAGCTCTCCTCTGGGAGAAGCCCGTTTTCTGCAGACTCTTACACCGTTCCTGTCACAGTCTGTACACCAGCAGCCGTCTCGTTTCTCTAAGCAAAGAAAAACAAACCAAAAACCACATGACATGTCATTAGCTGCGCTATAGAGCTCTGTGAGCAATGGCACAGGTTCCGTATTTACCTACCTGTTCACCTCTTACGACCCTGCAGGTGTGAGAGGACCTCCGGAGGATCGGCCGGTCTCTCACGGCAGAGACGTTCCAGGTCTCCTGTCCTGTATCCTCCCAAGCTTATACACTGCAGCACAAACACAAACCACTCAGACACAGCAAAGACTCCCATCG
>NW_011120491.1:0-513 GCF_000146605.3 Meleagris gallopavo
AATCCTGCACGAGAGAAATCTGGATCTATAGGATTTTATATTATATATCTGTCTGTTAAATTTACAAAGACTGAGAGCACTATTCTGGTTGTCTCAGAGCATGGAACTAAAAGATGACTTCTTGAACAGTAAAAGTTTCAGTAGCAGCAACCATGGTAGTAGGTGGAGATTGGTTAGTAAAAAGCACAGATTTCCCATGAGTAATTTGAAACAAGTCCTCTTCAGTTGCTGTTTATTAATGTCTTCTGGAATTCCAAACGCTCAAAGTTACTCAGTAGTACGTCTTGCTGCAAACAGCTTTTCTTTTTTTTTCTTCAGTCCTGCCTGAATTTTGTCTTCTCCACCTCTGCAGACGACACCTCTATGGCTCTTCTCCGTAATCCTGTGTTGTTTGGTGTAAGGATGTAACTAATCCTTGTGACGTACAAAGATGCAGGCTTGTTCCTGACCTGAGCTTTTGAATTTCAAAAGGCAATAGTATGAGATAGAATTGTGCATGGAAATTGGAACTTG
>NW_011120492.1:0-587 GCF_000146605.3 Meleagris gallopavo
TGCCCGCACACGGCCCACCAGGACCTGGCAGCTCCTCGGGCCGTGCAGGTTGGGTGCTGCTGTCAGCTCTCCCTGCCTTGGGCTCCTCGTGTCCCCAGTGCCTCAGCCGTGACGAGGATGTCCCACATCCTCCCCGTTTCTCCCCTGCAGGCCCCCTGGCTGCTGGACATGGTGGTGTCCCGGGTGGCACCTGTGGCCTTCCTGACACTCTCTGTATTGCTGCCACCCATAAAGGAAGAAACGGGGTCACCCAAGAGTCAGTCTCTGAAGACCAAAGCCCCATCCCACAGGAAGGGCACACCCTACCCACACTGATGTGGGCATGGGGTGCCCAGGACAGGCAGAACTCAACTGGAGGTTGCAAAACAGATGCATGAATCCCATCTGCATCATATCCAATACAAAACCAGGCTGCCCAGGGCCCCATCCAGCCTCGCTTTAAACACCTCCAGGGATGGACGGGGCATCCACAACCTCTCTGGGCAGCCGATTCCAGCATCTCACCACTCTCTCTGGAAAGAACAATCCCATCTGACATCGCATCTTCAACTCAAAACCACTTCCCTTGGCCTGACGTGAGCTACACT
>NW_011120493.1:0-723 GCF_000146605.3 Meleagris gallopavo
GAAGACTTTTCAGGAAATACGACAATGAAAGATAACATTAAATAAGTAAATAACCCAAGACAGCCACGTTATTTAAATTGGCCTTGAAAGCTACCAGTGTCTAACTACTGTTATTTTAGAGTTGTGCCCCTCTCTAGCAGCCACCAATTTACTCAGCCAGCCATTACAAACCTTAATTTTTCATAACTATGCAAGGGCTGATCCAAAAGGAATGCCTCCTATTTTATAATGCTGGCCACAGCGTCACAGGTGGACACAGCAGAGGTTGAACCTTCCTGCCAGCACTCAGTTCATTTTGTAGCCAGGCGACAGATGGCAGCAGAGGCCAGGATGACAGCACAGCACCTGACGTGGAGGTGCGCACGGAGCACAGGGCTGTCACTGAACTCCTCCGCACTGAACAGAGCATTTATGAAGACCAACACGTGGATGTGAGCGCAGTGAGGCTTCAGCAGTGGCAACAGCGATGCAAAAGACAAAACCACCCAAACAGCCAGATTGTTTTTTTCTTTTTAAACAAGCACAGCATGCAGGCACTCGTTCAACACTGGAAAAAAAGCATAGCTAATGGTGGTAACCGTGTTGAAAAACAGAGTTTTGTAGCTGAGAATTCACTCTATGTATCTGTTGTCATTTCTATGGAAATAAATAGGAGGCATTCCTTTCAGAGCAATCTACGTACATCATCAATGAGCCATCATCCTAGTAATGCAGTAATACTAA
>NW_011120494.1:0-434 GCF_000146605.3 Meleagris gallopavo
TATTTCCCATCTCTTGAATATGTGATATGTTGTTGCTCAGCCTGCATTCCCTAAATGAAGCTCTTTACTTTTTATGGGACACAGCAGTTAGGTGAATAAAAGAACATCCCATCAGTCCTGGCTAGTACAT
The DNA here is from genome assembly GCF_000146605.3 of Meleagris gallopavo. Lineage (NCBI taxonomy): Eukaryota > Metazoa > Chordata > Aves > Galliformes > Phasianidae > Meleagris > Meleagris gallopavo. Next base: position 131 of record NW_011120494.1, read on the forward strand.
AATGGAAATATTGCACCAATTGCCTGAAGAGAGTCTGTGGGAGCCAGGAAGCACAAGATCTGGCAGTCTTATCCATAATTCACTCAAATCTCAGATAAGAAAGAAGTTTAGAACAGCTTTCCCTTGTTAAACTGGTTCTATCCCAAGCTTTGGATTGTTTGCTTTCAAGCAAAGAAGTACTCCCCCAGAGCACCAAGATCGCTAAGACAGGCCTTCTCCATTTTATACAGAGGATTTCCTGATCTTTGTCCTGGCTCTTCACTCAAAAGGTTTTTTAAATTTATTTACAGCTTTTATCCCTCCC
>NW_011120495.1:0-350 GCF_000146605.3 Meleagris gallopavo
GCAGGCGTGGCCACACGACCGGAAGTGGGCGTGTCCCCGCTAAGCCCCGCCCCTCCACTTCCGGCAGCTCTCCTATTACCGTTGCTCCGACCCCATCACCGCCATGGCGCCGAGGCCACACCCCTCACCCAACGCCACACCTGGATTGGCTGTGGGTGACGAAGGGGGGAGGGTCTACATCCTGCGCTGGGACACGCCTCTTGCCTGAAGCCACGCCCCCTCGGATCCAAGCCACATCCCTTCCTCTGTCCTCCCATCGGTGTCCAATAAATCCTTTGGCTCCGCCTCCTTGTTGTGACGTCATTGGAGTCAGCCCCATAACCCTGCCCCGTAACCTCACATCCTGCCCC
>NW_011120496.1:0-524 GCF_000146605.3 Meleagris gallopavo
TTTGTTCCCACTGCATGCATCTCCCAATCAGCTGCATGTCAATGCAGCCTTGTCCCAGTGTGCAACAGTTAATGCCCACATGCCCTGCGCTCAGTGTTTCTGGGCTCAGTTTCTTGTTCGGGGCAGTCTGCCTCCCTTGGAAAACAACAGAGACAGAATCCAGACAGAATCCACAGGGTTTAGAAGTTGTACGAAGAATGCTGATGCTACTCAAAAACGGAAGTCTGAAATGAAGATTAAAGTGAACTGGCCCCCTACACTTTATTTTTGTTTAAGTATTTTTTCAGTGCTGTGAAGTAGAAAGTGAGCAACACGCGGCCCAGCTACTTTTAAAAGCTGTCTAAATGTTAATTTTCATTTTTACAGCAAACAAGGAACCCTCCTTATCCTTCAACCTCAAGTTCACTTCTGAAGGGAAGGAAAGAGGTGGAAGAAGCCACCCCAGCCCCTGCTTCTGGACGCAGCTCTCCTTGCAGTGCAGCAACGCAGCTTGGAGCACTTTTTTAAGGAGCACAAAGTAACAT
>NW_011120497.1:0-480 GCF_000146605.3 Meleagris gallopavo
AGGTTTAATCCGCTCACTGCGACTCGGGGCAATCCCACAGCTAAGTCCCTGAGAGGTGTTAGTTTTCATTCAGGTTTTAATTTTCTTTCCGGGTGACGTGTGACTTCCTGCTTCCTTTGTGGCAGAGAAGGGAAGGTACGGGTCAGGCTGTGCGCTGAGTGCAGTGCTCTGCCTTGCACAGCTGTCTTTGCCGGCCACTGCAGCCCTGAGCTGCTCCCGGTGCCTTCTGCAGAGCCAGCGGGCGCCGTGCGTTGAGTTTAGGGGTGAGCTCCAGGAGGGCGTTCCTCTGGGCAGCTGCACACGGTGTAAGTTTTGTACGATCGTGGTGCCCCTGCACGTACCCGGGAACTGTTTCCAAGGCGCTCCTGTGCGGAAGGGAGAGAACGGTGTCCTGAAGGAATCCCCTGCTTTAACTGCGTCCTGTGCCACTCCGACTGGGAGGATGTTTCATGAGAGTTGCTCTGTCCTGCGTTTGTTTGC
>NW_011120498.1:0-549 GCF_000146605.3 Meleagris gallopavo
AAATACTTAAGTGAAAGAACTAGTTTATCACATTAATAATTGCATTATTCAAAAGAATGGAAAAAGTGTACAAGATAGAAGAAGAAACAGAAGAAGAGGGGGATCTAAACCCTTAAAGAAAAGCTTTAAGTTTGTCGTAATAACTAATTTCTTGGGCTTTTTAATGATGATATGCTGTATCTAGTTTACGTTTGTGGAATTTTTATATTGTGCCTTCTTTCATTTTTTATTCTTTTTCTCACAGATAAAATCTCACTGGAAGAGGAACGTGACCTTGCTTTTCTTATATTCTTTGAAAAAAAACTCTAGCCTCCAAAACCAGGATAATTTTCTTCTGTAGTCCGGTGTTCAATATACTAGCCTGTGGCATATACAAAACTCTTATCTTGTCAACCATCCTGTGATAATTGTCCACAATTTTTTTTTAGTTAAAAAAAAAAAAAAGTAAAAATCTTAAATTAAAATAAAATAGCAGTTGAACAATTCCATTTCATGCCAAATTATAGCCTGGAGAGACTTTCAACATTGCCATGAATAGTGATGGAACAG
>NW_011120499.1:0-390 GCF_000146605.3 Meleagris gallopavo
TTTTTTCTTTTTCTATATACCTTCTATAATGCATTAAATGATGTCTACAGGAAAGGAAAAAAAAAAAGAAAGAGAAAAAGAACAATAGAAAAAGACAGCAGCTGCTACTATCCTGCTTCATTACAGACCCAGCAGAGTAAAAGCCGTGGACCCATTTTGGCTTTTTCTTCCTTGATGATATCACTAAAGCATTAATGGAATCCTTCCATTCCATTGGTACACTATAAATTTATCTGCAGAGCATTCTTTATTGCTTTGAGTACAGATACGCTATTTTTGTGTATGGAAAGGCGGGTAAAATTAGGGTTGATTGCTTTTTTTTTTTTTTTTTTTGAGTAATGTACTATTCCTTATTTAAACAGAAAACAAACAAAAAAAGTTTAATACAAA
>NW_011120500.1:0-489 GCF_000146605.3 Meleagris gallopavo
AATGAGCATAATAAATCCTACACTTCCCTTGCTGAATATAAAATACAACCTCTGACACAATTAAGTGGTCTAGTCTAGTGATAACTGCATTTCATTACCAAAGAAGGGAATGTTGAAGAAAAAGGCAAAGGCAGCCTTCTGGCAGAATAGATAGCTTAGTCACCATCCAGGGTTCGACCCTACACAATACTAGACTTCTCAGCTTCCAAACTTTTAACCCCTTATGGAAATAGAAGGCATATAAACCGTATATTAATTCATGATGCTTTAAAAAATGAGAAGTGTAAAAGAACTGTAAAACAATGAGAAAAAACTGAATAGAACTATGAATGGAATACATAAATGCAGATTTTTTTTCTGTTTTAAGATTCTTGTCAGAGATCTTTATTTGCTCAGTATTTAACTTCTAAATTAGCACATTATTTAAAAATATGTCTATTTTTTTTGTTGTTGAGACTGTTGCAGTGAAGTAACAGCACTATGCTCTTC
>NW_011120501.1:0-513 GCF_000146605.3 Meleagris gallopavo
TGTCCGGTACTTGAAGAAGTAAAACTTGGCTTCTGTTGGTGACAGTCAAAACAGGTTGCACAACGTACTGGGAACGAGAGAAACAGGAGGAGAGGTGTTAGATTGTAAAATGTTAAAATTATTTATAACCTCATCTAGAAAAAACGTAACAGAGCCTGGCACACATCATTAGGGATTGATTTTTAAACAATTTGCATGTAGCTCCTTCAAGGGCTCAGGACTGAGCTCAGAGAGCCGCGTCCAAAGTTTGGCTTTCCCTGTGGCTGCTTCACTCCCGAATCCCTGATCTGAAGTAACCCATGGAAGCCCACAGAGGCAGTTTCTTGTTTTCATGGGGCTCTTTTACCCGCCTGATCCCACTCCCCTGGAGCACCTTTCCCTCTGCTGTTCAAAGACACAGCAGGGCTCAGCGGTTGGCTCTTTGGCTGCCCCTCTGCTTCCTTGCACTGGGAACTTGTGTCAGAAGTTCAGCATCGCTAAATGTCATTTTGAGTGATTCTGTAGTTCTAGGTT
>NW_011120502.1:0-698 GCF_000146605.3 Meleagris gallopavo
TTTACCCACCCCTGAATCGGCAGAGTGGTCTTGACTATAACTTCAGCCGTTTCAGTTATTGGCTCTACTGCCTGCAGTGCTGAATCGGCAGCCAATAACTGCTTTTCAATCATACTGTATCTCTCTTCTGCTCCATGCCAAACCCGAGACCAGAAACCAATGGGGGTCCAAACAGAACTCGGGCGTTGTTGCCACAGGCCACAACCAAAGCCATCTTGAGTGATGTGAACATCTAACTCGGCTGGGAGGGTAGGATCAAACAGACCCAATGCCTGGGCTTGTTTAACTGCCAGTTTCGCCTGTTGAAAAGCGTCCTGTTCTGTTTCCCCCCAATCCCAAAGCTGCCCCTTTTTTGTGAGTCTAGACAGTGGTCTTAGCAGCTGCGCTAGGTGAGGTATAAAAGAACGCCGATAACCCAATACACCTAGAAACTTTGCAGCTGCTTCGATGTTGTAGGGACTGGGAACGCCTGAACCTTATCGATGACAGCACTGGGCAGTACTTTGGTCTTTCCTGACCAAACCACCCCCAGGAATCTTACGGACAGGCCCGGACCTTGCACCTTTTGGGGATTTATAGCCCATCCCCTCCGTTGTAAACAGGCGGTTAATGAATCCGCCGCCTGTCCCACTGCCTCCAGTGAGTCGGATGGCAGCAGGAGATCATCAATATAGTGATACAAGTTAACATGATCCGGT
>NW_011120503.1:0-414 GCF_000146605.3 Meleagris gallopavo
GAATGACAGTTGTAGGTTTCTTTGGTAGGGAAATCTGTTGTGTTGGTACTTGGATGCTTCCAAGCCTGTTATAAAATAAAACTAAAAGAACTGGAATTCAGAAGGATGGGAAGCATCAGGTGTCTGTGACAGTCTTCCATTTCAAAAACCCAAACCAGTGATGCTCTCAGCAGCAGCACACAAACAGCAGCGTGACATTGCCCTGCTGAGCTCCTGTGGCACAGCTGGTGCTGCTGGGTTTGACCAAACCAGTCTCCATGTGCTGCTCATCCTTGTGCTCCAGTGCCAGGGGCATGGAGTCGCTTCCTGTTCACTGTTCCTGCACTGTAGTAGAACCCACAGCCATGTATGGAGGTGCAAATGGGACGTCAAATCTGTGCAGAGCAGGACCTGTGAAATTCACCTTACCAAAAT
>NW_011120504.1:0-736 GCF_000146605.3 Meleagris gallopavo
CAATGGCTGAGTCCCTAGCAATGCCACCCAGTTGGCGAGCTTCTCTACTATCCAGCCACATGCTGTTGGCCCCATTGTCCCAACATCGAAGTAACCAAGTGGCAATAGGCTCATTTGGGTGACGTGAGAAGTCTTTTCTCAGACTTCGAATTTCATTCATTTTCAGAGATCGATCAACAATGGTAACGATATCTTGCTCACCTCTTACTCTTTCGGGACTTCTTCTTGCCCTCATTGGCGCCGGTGACCGTGGTCTTACTGAGGGCCCCTCCCCTGGACTTAGGGGTGCTTCTTGTGGATCTTGGAGCCACCCCTCTGGACCTCTCTCCTCTTCTTTCTTCTCTTCTAACTGAGTCGAGATTTGTTTCATTTTCCGTCCTCTTACAGGGGCAACTGACATCAATTGTGGTGCTTCCTGTAGTTGATCAGGTTGGTCAGTTCCAATGCTCTCATCCTCCAGTTCAGCTTGGAGCCTGTCTCGTTCGATTATGAGGGTATCTAGCTCAGATTGGAGGGCATCTTGTTGAGATTGAAGACTGTTGAGTTTGGATTGCAGGGAGTCTCTCTCAATTCGGAGGGCATCTCTCTCAGATTGGAGGCTGTTGCTCTCGACCAGGAGACTCTCTCGCTCATTTTGCACTGTTTCCCTGAGACTCTCCTTTTCAATTTCACAAACTCTCTCCCTCTCCAGGATAGTATTGAATAAGGCCCGGTAAGCATTAGCCAGGCCCCAAAT
>NW_011120505.1:0-559 GCF_000146605.3 Meleagris gallopavo
CGAATAAAATCTGCTTTTATCAGAGATACCGTCCTGACAAAATTATTTGGATATTTCCAACAATTTGGGGGCTCGTCCGGGATTATTATTGCCTCTTTGGGTGTCTCCCTACTGCCCTGGACAGGATAGGTGCACCCCGCTGATTTCAGCGGTCCTGTCTGAGTGGTGAGGTGACTCCTTGGGACGGCCGATAAGAAACCGAGACTGTTAGATAAAGGACGGGCTCTGTAAAAGCCAAGGGGCAGGTAGGCACGGGTGTTGGCCATTGCGACCCGGTAACTTCGTGCACGGACCAAGGTAAGAGAGTTTAATTCTTGCCTTGAGGGTCGGTTGAGACTCTTGAGTGTGTGTATGTGTGAGACGCACTTCAGTGCGAAGCGAGTGCGGAGTCCCGACCTGCGGTTCCGTTGTCCCGCGAGGGGCACGGCCAGGGGACGGACGAAGCGGCTGTGTTGGTGGAAGGAAGAGTCTCGGGAGGGAGCTGTTGGTGTACGGTACCCTGTGCGCTTGACGAAGTGGCAGCAGTGCACCCCTATTTGAATCCGAGAATCGGAGTAAG
>NW_011120506.1:0-390 GCF_000146605.3 Meleagris gallopavo
ATAGCAATGGAGCTATCCTCAACTGTTGGACACAGAGAGAGTTCCTAAGTTGTGTTTCTGCAGGAACCAGGCAGTGCTAGGAACAAACAACTGCTGCCAAGAGCTCAGTGCAGCTCTTCCCTCACCCTGTACCACGCACGACTCACAGCATTCGCTCTTTTCTCTCTCCAGACAAAATGCAGCCAGCACGAGGAAGGAATCACCAGCTGGCTGTTGGTGTTGCTGCTTCAGGCGCAGAAAACCATCCTCTGGGACCAAACGCCACCTGCAGCACAATGCCAGGGAGCCCTCAGAAACAGAAGTCGCAGTCCTGGCAGGTAAGGGTGCAAATCCAGCTTTCAAACCCTGCTTTCAGGAACACAGAATTCAAGCTTGCAGTGCGCTTGTATC
>NW_011120507.1:0-508 GCF_000146605.3 Meleagris gallopavo
AACTCGGTAACTATCAACCTGATGAAAAGTGAAAAAAGAGACAGTTTGTAAGAGATAAAGGGACATACAATCCCAACATTTTTCCTATTTATACTAGGAGAATTATTTTTCGTGTGTTAGATCTTCAGATCCGTTTCCAGTATTTCAAGCTCTCATTTAAGATGCTTCCAAAAATCAGCCAAAAATAAAGACTTTTTTTCTATCCTCACAAATCCTTTGTTTTTGTTTTATTTTTCTTTGAAAGTGCTAAGCCTTTCAGCTTGATGTAGTTTTTTTCTCTACATCTTTCCTATTACTATTTTACTATTTTTTCTAAATATTTCAAAAAGTATATTTTAAAAATTATCTTCCAATGAGAAGCTTCAGAATTACTACTGAAAAAAAAAGTAGCTCCCTCACCCTTTCTGTTTCTTGCTTTTGCCCACAAGGAAGTCTCGAGTACCTTACTGCAGTGATTTGTGTAATGCAACTGATACCACTTTCTGCCATATAAAAATCTAACAGAAAA
>NW_011120508.1:0-497 GCF_000146605.3 Meleagris gallopavo
CCAGTTGGCCACCAGTCGCTCCCAGTTCACCCCAATGCCAACCAGTGGCCCCCATTGGCTCCCTTGGGAAGCCAAGTGGTGGGCGGAGCTAAGAGAGCAGTTGTGGCCGTCCGGCCGGATGTGGGCGTGTCCCCGCTAAGCCCCGCCCTCCACTTCCGGCAGCTCTCCCATTACCGTTGCTCCGCCCCATCACCGCCATGGCGCCGAGGCCACGCCCCTCACCCAACACCGCACCTCAGCCACCTTCCACGTTGAACCACATCACTGCCCTGAGTCCAGAACAGACCTTCAGGTCTGCACAAATGCCAGGATTTGAGAGCGCTGTGACAGCGCAAAGAGACCAGGAATGAAAAGAGCACAGGATAGGAGCAAGGGCTCCCACATTTCAGAAAAGGCACAAGGGAGTTGTGCCCATCTCGGGGCTTGTGGCAGCATTGCAGGGCAGCCCCACAGAGGTAACCTCGAGCTGATGTCTCCTGGACAGCAAAGTCATTCCT
>NW_011120509.1:0-459 GCF_000146605.3 Meleagris gallopavo
AGTCATGCACAGTTCTTGAAAATCATTGAGCATCTTACTCTAGATAACTTGAAACTTCTTTATATTTTCTTAAAATACTGTGTGCCACCCTGAAGAATCATAGAATCATAAGGTTGGAAAGAGCCTACAAGATCATCTAATCCGACCATTCCCCCATTACCCTTGCTACCACAAGCCACTAAACCATCTCGTGGCTCCTCATCCAGACAAGGAGGGCTCTTAACAGCCAGCAGCACTAGGCAGCACTTCCCAGTTTCCTATGTTTGTTGTATTTCAAATGTTTTCATGAACTTTATTAGAAAGCAGGACAGTGCTTACGGATCACTGCTTGTAATTTCTTTTGCAAATGTGGACAACACCTAATGCTTGATTTTGGTTCAGCTCTTGCTGCTGCCACTTCTTTTACAGTTTACAGATAAACTAAGTCCCATCTAAAATTCAGTAAAACCTACTAAAGCT
>NW_011120510.1:0-307 GCF_000146605.3 Meleagris gallopavo
AGTGAGGAGCTGAGGACAAACGAGGAATATTTCAGGCTGAGGAGCACATCTGCAGAGAAAGCTGCAGGAAATGCACTCGGTCCTTATCATGGGCACGTAGGAAGGAACGGCAAGTCTAGGAACAGTTGTTTCTCTTCCTGGTGTGCAGCAGGCGCTCGCCAGGCAATGCCAAGATGCATCTCTCTCTACCCAGACTGATCAGCAATGGCACTGACCCAGACAGGTGGCCTTGCCCATTTTGCCCCATCCTTTCCTGCGCTCTTTCTCCAGGAAGGTCGAATGTTTAAGATGCCAGGAGACCGTTCAG
>NW_011120511.1:0-710 GCF_000146605.3 Meleagris gallopavo
CCCGAGCGGGAGCGCATGAAGAAGCTGGCCCAGGAGGAGCGGCAGCGGGCGGCCCGGCAGATGAAGATCGGCCCCGTGCAGTTCCTGGTGCAGCGGGAGACAGACATGGCCATAGCCGACCAGTATGGCTACCTGTAAGCTGCGCTCCTCGCCAGCCCCGCAGCACCAGGCGGCAGCGGCAGCGTTCCAGGGGCACCACCAGCGGCCCCATCCCTCCCCTCCACAACCGAGCCGTCCTGCAAAGTCAGCCTTGCAGTGGGGTGGGACGTTGTCTGGCTGCTCTACTTATTGTGGATGGGAATTTTAGGAATCGTGTCGTTTCTGTTACTCCTTGTTTTTTCTGATACATTATTAAAAGCTTTGTGTTCCTTTTGCTGTGTCCCTCTGTCTGCAGTCATTTGTGCTGTGTCAAAGCTCCCCAGCTCCCCACGCCCACCTCCGGGGCAGGATGGGGCACCACAGATGGCCCATGGTGTCCCTCAGCTGCCACCACCAGCCCCAGACCTCCTCTGTGCCTGCAGTTCTTTGTGCAGCGGGATGCAGAGGGCGTTTCCCAGCTCGCCTGCGCTGCCCAGGGCCGTGAATTGCCGTGGGGATGGGCAGCAGCAGGGCACGGGCAGATGGAGGGGAATCGCCCTGGCTCACTGCGGCCAGAAGAGACTCCAGCAGGGGCAGTTCCCACGGAGGGGTGAAGCAGGGCCAGCAGGGCC
>NW_011120512.1:0-623 GCF_000146605.3 Meleagris gallopavo
GCCCAGGATACGGTTGGCTTTCTGGGCTGGAAGGGCCCACTGCTGGCTTGTGTCCAGCTCCCACCCACCAAAACTCCCAGGCCTTATGGAGCAGGACTACGCTCAGTCCTTTCATCCCCTAGCATGTTTTGGTGGTGGCTGTTCCCTCATCCCAGCTACTGACCCTGCACTTGGATTTGTGCCTACTGCTCAGCCTGTTGAGGTCTCTGTGGATGGCATCCCGTCCCTCTGCTGTGTCACTGCAGCCCACAGCTTGGTGTCCTTAGGGTGCACTCAAACCCCACTGTTGATGTCCCTGATGAAGGGGAACCCAGATGCTTGTACCAACTGGGCGTAGAAGCCCTTGGGAGCAGCCCTGCGGAGGACTCGGGGATCCTGGTGGACAAAGAGCTGGACATAAGCCAGTAGTGTGCACTTGCAGCCCAGAAGGCCAACTGTATCCTGGGCTGCATTCAAAGAGGAGCGACCAGCAGGGAGAGGGAGGTGATTGTCCCCCTCGACCCGGCTCTGGTGCGGCCCCATGTGCAGCACTGCGTCCAGGCCTGGGGCTCCAGCACAGGAATGATGTGGAGCTTTTGGAGCAGGTCCAGAGAAGGGCCACGAAGATGATCAGAGGGCTGGAG
>NW_011120513.1:0-449 GCF_000146605.3 Meleagris gallopavo
CCTTGGGCAGGGCCCTCTGTCCTCGTGGCAACGCACTGTGACAGCATAAAGGCTCCAGGAACCCGGCCGACGTCATCTGTGCTGCCACGTGCTCTGTGCTGCCACGTGCTCTGCCTGGCCTGGAGAAACCCTGAGGGCTGCCTGGGCAAAGCCCCAAAGAAATGCGGCTTCTCTCATCGTTCCCACAAACCTACCCTGGAGCTCCAGTCATTTGGCCGCCACGAGCACGTTGCCGTGTGCTGGATTCTCAGCTGTTTCTGCCACGCTCTCATTTCTGTCTACTAACAGCACAATGAAAGGAAGGAAAAATAAACCGAGGGACCACACTCCATCATAACCCAAGGCAAGGAAGGCTGAGACAGAGAGCAATCTTAGGTGAAATCGCTCCTTATCTGAAACGCCATCTCAAGCTTCCTGTGCTCACCCTCAACGATTATCACAGAAGGCCG
>NW_011120514.1:0-572 GCF_000146605.3 Meleagris gallopavo
TAATGCACTGTACACCTTAAAGCAAGCACTTGTGAGTGTAAGATATCAATGTAAGCATGGTTAGAACAAATTGTAATTTCTCTTATAAAAAAAAATGCTGCTTTCTTTTGCTGAATAATAATAAAATTCTGTGGGTTTTCTTTTGTGTTTGTTTTGTGTTTTGCATTTTGCAAGATTTAAAGCTCTTCAGATAGGAAACATTGAAAATTACTAGTGCTTTTCCCGAGGAATTTTTTTTCTCTCTCTAAAAAATGTTTAATTTAAAATGCTGAATGTCTCCCTGGAATAACACACTTGTGCAGCAAGTCTGATTTTTAAACATAGTGATTTATAGAACAAAATTCTGTAGTTAATCTTTCAACATATTTTTGAGTGACAGGTTGATAAATGTTATTTCCATCAGTGCAGCACCTCATTTGTTTCAACAGTTTAAAAAAAGAAAAAAAATGCCCTACCACAATGTATCTTTCCCTTTCCTGCCAAAAATAAAGAGCAGCTTATAAACCTAGAAGACTGGAAGATTTTAATATTAAAATACAAAAGTATAAGCATTTTACCTGAATTGGGTGGAG
>NW_011120515.1:0-774 GCF_000146605.3 Meleagris gallopavo
ACGTTTTCATCAGCCATAGCAGGTGGGGAAGGCAGTCACACTGGTGCTATCCCAGTGACATTCACTTCCATTTGTATATTTAAGTGTGCTTCATTTCCGTGCTTGACCACGGATGAGAGACCTGAGTTTTTGTTGTTAGAATTTGTTCTCATACTCAACATACTGAACACAGGCACTGAGTGCCTATGGTGAGGATTCCTGCCCTCATGTTGACAACAGTGGCATTATCCCAGTATCTATCCGAGCAGCAGCATGAGCACAGCATTTCCAGTTGCCGTCCCAGGGCTGCTAAGAAAAGTAGGGTATCGTCTCGGTGGGGAATTCTAAACAGGTCACCCATTGCAAAGAAGGATAGATCCATGATGCTTAATTGTTCTGTTCAGCACCGCTACTATTCGAGAAGTTGCCCGCATGGTTCAGTTCCAGCACAGCGTCAGTAGGTGGTGCTCTGACTGCCACAGGCTGGCTTGGCTGCAATGGTGTCAGATCCTCTCTCTGCTCAGGAGATGAAAGAATAATCTCCGTTTGGTTGGATGTTTTGTTGATTTGTTTATGTGTTTGTTTTAAGTAAGCCATCCCATCTGCTTCCAGTTTTGCACTTCCTTACCCGAGGAATGTGAGCCATTATCACTTTTAGGTAACATCAGCAGTAGGTGGATTTGAGAACCACGTCAGTCGCCTTCACAAAGTACTTTTCCCAACCGCTTCCTGAGGGCTTAGTTGATTTAAGCAAGGCCAAGGCTACTTCCACTCCTGAGAGGATGTACGGACATC
>NW_011120516.1:0-513 GCF_000146605.3 Meleagris gallopavo
TTTTAGGCATTATTACTTGGATTAGCAAAAGGTTACATTAGTTGGATTACTAATGAACTGCTACAGCTATTGCTACTGCCAAGCTTGTTGGCAGCATTCTTAAAGTAACTTTAGCTCTCTTGAATGAATCTCACTGAAACAAAACAATGTAGATTAACCTAAGAAGGAAGGAAAAAAAACAAAAACAATCATCAAAAACATTTAGTATATTTTGATACATATTTAACTAATAGTTTCTTCTATGAAAGAAAAGGTTATTTTGCTATTTGCATCCTTTGAATTTCCATAATAAATTTCCAAAATAAATAGGAGGCATTACTTCTGAATCAAGCTACGTAGTAATTGAATCAGAAATGTGTTGACATACCTCTCATGTCCATTATTGACACGCAATACAGACCTTACGGGAAAAACCCTAAACATGCACTGAAAACTGAACTAGTTCAAAATGCCAAAGACATTTTAAAATATCATCAAAGCCATTATAAAACTGGTACTTAGGATAAATAATTT
>NW_011120517.1:0-503 GCF_000146605.3 Meleagris gallopavo
ACCTCCATGGATTTATCAGCTTCAGGCACGGTTGATAGTTTGTCTATTATATCTTCTTGTTTGTTTTCCATTCTGTCCAGCTTTTCAGCTACCTTTGTAATGGCTGAAACACAAGCTCGCAGAGGGCTTAAATGTAACTCAAAGTCTTGAAGTTTATTAACCAATTCACTTATAAGGGGTCTTCTTTCCCCTCTGCCATACATTGCTGCAAATGTGCTGGCGTACCTTTCTGGTGCGGTCTTTGTGAATGTACGCCACATGTTTGGTGTACACCTGACTCTCTCGGGATCATGCTCTTGGTCTGGCTCGTCAGGAATGAAATCGGGGCTATGTAGCATTTCCACCACAGCATATTCTCTTAAAATAACAGATGCCTTCTTCCATATCAGCCCATTTCTTTTCTCAGGCATCAGATCATCTTTGAAGGGGTATCTTTCTTTTACAGCTAACAACATCCCGCTTTCCAGAGGGTAAAGGCCTGGTTCTGGCATGTACTAATACCT
>NW_011120518.1:0-384 GCF_000146605.3 Meleagris gallopavo
GTGATTACCATTAAGAGTCATGAAATTACACTCTGAGACCTCTAGCAGGAATCATCTCCTCAAAAATCCCCTTTCCTGACAATTAAGGGCCCGCTGGAGTCAGTGTCATTACTCTTAGTGATTTATAGAGGAACAGAGCAGGCCCTTGTTTTCCTTTCTAGGAGGTTCCCTTTCCCACCAGATCTATGCAGATGCAGCAAAGTGTGGGGAGCAGTCTAAGGAAAATATTTGGCTGGGAAATTGGTTGTTCCTCCCTGATTCAGAGCTGACAAGTGAATTAATCTGGCAGAGCGGCCTAGGGAGAACTGTATTTTATAACCTAGGAAGAAATAATCTTACATAGTGAACATCCTGAGTAGCAGAAGCATATCTCAGCTCCCCTTT
>NW_011120519.1:0-667 GCF_000146605.3 Meleagris gallopavo
AAAAACCACAATGACATGTCATTAGCTGCGCTATAGAGCTCTGTGAGCAATGGCACAGGTTCCGTATTTACCTACCTGTTCACCTCTTACGACCCTGCAGGTGTGAGAGGACCTCCGGAGGATCGGCCGGTCTCTCACGGCAGAGACGTTCCAGGTCTCCTGTCCTGTATCCTCCCAAGCTTATACACTGCAGCACAAACACAAACCCACTCAGACACAGCAAAGACTCCCATCGCTTCCAGTGTTTGTGCTACAGCAGAACACGGCACAGAGCACAGATAGAATTCTCACTTTGAGGCCAGCCATGACAGAAGAGCCACAGCTGAACCTCTGCAGGCTTCCAGCGCTGAAGGGCCGTTGGGGAAGTCACGGGACAACTGCCTCGCTCTGCCCTCAGCACTTCACTCTAACTCACACACCAGCCAAACCTCCTCGGATTTCCTTTCCTTATCCATGCCTAACAGATCCTCGTGTGGAACAGCCTCCTCGAGTCCGCCTGCATTCTACTCTGAGGAGGCCCACACTTCCGCGGACGATACAAACGTTGAGGACATAACAGGATACCTCGAACATTATTTATTATTCCAAAGAAAATGTCTCCTATGGCTGAAATGATGTATTCCTAACTGAAAGCCATAGAGAGTCACGTAATCATAGAGTTTAGTTT
>NW_011120520.1:0-492 GCF_000146605.3 Meleagris gallopavo
AGTGAATGGAGAACTAAAGGTTTTTAAGAGTACCTGAGACAGACAGGATGTCCTCAATCAGCAGTAAGACAAATAAATAGTTTTGTTTTTTTTCTATATGTAGAATGTGAACGGAAAAAAATAAATAGGTCATGAAATGGGTAGAAACAAGTAAACAAAAAGCCTTCCATTCATTCCATTTATAAAACATGTGTAAAAATTCATCTTTTTCTGAATCTAAATATGGAGACCGCACATTATCACTCTGTATGTTAGAAGATATAAAGAAAACCTTGTTATAGGCTTCTTAGATTGAATTGCATAGATCTGACAGATATAGGCAGTAACTATCTTCACCTGTGTATTGCATACCACAAAGCACAATATTTCTGTTCAGTAAAGGATATGCACAGGGAGAATATTGAGAATGTATTATTATTTTCATTTTAAATTAATAATCTAAGAAGGCTTGGAAAAGAAATTATTTCAAGCTGACAAAGTGTAGCACAACAT
>NW_011120521.1:0-827 GCF_000146605.3 Meleagris gallopavo
GGGTCGCCTATCTCAGCCAAAGGAGCAGTCTGTCTTCATCCCCTTTGAAAGAAGAACTTCAGAAGATCCTAGGCCCACTAACATATCACAGTGACGCACCGAAAGGAATACTGGTCGCTCCACCGCAGAAGAGTCCCGCTCAGGAGGGAAAATACCCTATCCCTGAAGATGCTTGGTACACAGATGGATCCAGCAGGGGCAATCCGAGCAAGTGGAGAGCAATAGCATACCATCCTTCTACTGAGACCATCTGGTTTGATGAGGGGGATGGTCAGAGCAGCCAACGGGCAGAACTGCGAGCCGTGTGGATGGTTATAAGTAAGGAAGCCGGTGATGGTATCCTGAACATCTGTACGGATAGTTGGGCTGTGTACCGAGGGCTCACTTTGTGGATTGCACAGTGGGCCACCCAAGAATGGACTGTCCGTGCCCGGCCGATCTGGGGCAAGGACATGTGGTTAGACATATGGAATACAGTCAAACACAGGACTGTACGTGTCTACCATGTTTCTGGTCATCGGCCCCTACAGTCACCGGGAAATGATGAAGCCGACACGCTGGCCCGAGTTCGATGGATTGAGAATTCACCATCCGAGAACATCGCCCGTTGCTTACATCAGAAGCTACGGCGTGCGGGACAAAAGGCAATGTGGGCAGCTGCTAAAGCATGGGACTGCCCATACAGCTAGCTGACATCATCCAGGCATGCCGGGATTGCGACGCTTGCTCCAAGATGAGACCGAGACCGCTGCCCGAAACAACAGCCCATCTTGCTAGAGGACATAATCCCTCTCCAGCGATGGCAGGTCGATTACATCGGGCCCCTT
>NW_011120522.1:0-339 GCF_000146605.3 Meleagris gallopavo
TTTCTTTTCCCATTTTTACTCAAAACTGTTTTCTAACCCTACGATCCTTTGTTTTTTTATCTATTATTTTGTATTTCTGCTGCCCTTTTTTCTTTCATAGTAGATTATATAATATTCTAATTATAAGCTATAGTCTATCACAAAGACTTTTAACAACAGAAAACTGCTCAGAAAAAGTTTCTTCTTCCTGTTTTAAAAAATGCTCCAGACGTCTGTGCTTTTCTTTCTTCTTCTTCTTTTTTTTTCTTACCAAGTATTTTTTTTCCTTTACATTCACATGCAAAATTTTTTCAAAAGAGATGCAGTGTCAACTGTCACAGTACTGTAATGCTGGCTTCC
>NW_011120523.1:0-596 GCF_000146605.3 Meleagris gallopavo
ACCACATTTACAAGACTCTATTTAGTTTCTGGCCAGGAAAGATAACAACCTGAAGCACGTTTTGTGCATGGCCTCCAGTCTGTGCAGTCAAGAGAAAGTGGGGAGAAAGATGGTTGTTCAGAGTGCACAGGAACCTCATGGCAGCTTCTAAACGCTCACAAGGGAGGCACGAAGACAGACTGAGAATCAGGACAGCAGGTCATGGGGGGATAGGGACAGAAAACAGTCACTCATTGAAACAGCAGACTGGAGAGAAGGAAAAAAAAGCTTTTCAAGCACTGAACAGATTGCCCAGAGAGAGCACGCAGCCTCCTCCTTGGGAGAGGGTGAGGATGAAAAAGGGTAAAAAGCTCTGAGAAACTTGGTCTCAGGATGCTCGGAGCAGCAGGTTCAGGCACAAATCTCTACAAGTCACCTCCATTCCAAGTGACTGTCTGAGCCCATGAATCCAGCAGCTTCTCAGCTGGAAGCCAGTTCCTTCCAAAAAGAATAGACAACGCTTCTTTTTTCAGAGGAGAAAGGTTCTGCAGATACAGGCATTTCATAAGATGCCCAGGAAAATGCTTGTGCCGTAATCATTTGCTTTACTCAGCGAT
>NW_011120524.1:0-409 GCF_000146605.3 Meleagris gallopavo
GTTCAAAGGAAGGCAACAAAGCTGGTGAGGGGTCTGGAACACAGGCCATATGAGGAGAGGCTGAAGGAGCTGGGAATGTTCAGCCTGGAGAAGAGGAGGCTCAGAGGAGACCTCACTGCTCTCTATAACTTCCTGAAGGGAGGTTGTAATGAGCTGGGGGTCGGCCTCTTCTCTCGTGTCATTAGTGATAGGACCAGAGGGAATGGTTTCAAGCTACAGCAGGGGAGATTCAAGCTGGACATTAGGAAGTATTAGTTTTCAGAAAGGGTGGTCAGGCACTGGAATGGACTGCCCAGGGAGGTGGTGGAGTCGCCGACCCTGGGGGTGTTCAAGGAAAACTGGATGTTGTGTTGAGGGACATGGTTTAGTGGGAGCTATTTGTAATAGGTGGATGGTTGGACTGGATGAT
>NW_011120525.1:0-515 GCF_000146605.3 Meleagris gallopavo
TTGTTGACAAAGCATTCAGATCTGCAGAAGGGTCTCCTTTTTCTAGCCTTGAATGTTGGATTCCTGGTGTAAAGCTCCCTAAGGGAGACAAAACTCCTGTTTAGAAGCCGAGCTCTTTTCCCAGGGGAGCTCGTAGAAGTCCCTTGGATAAACAGAACTTGGAGTGAGCAGGGAGGAAATGTGCTCTGATGGTGGCAGCATGAGAAGAGCCATCAGGCTTCCAGAGTTGTGCCCTTTCCCTCCTCTAATTTGTGCTGCTTTGATACCAGTCTGTCTGTTCTGAGTTTCGGCGGATGCAAATGAACTCAGGAGCAGTCCCGAGATCTTTGTTACCTGTTTAAGGGTTGTGAGATGTTAGGCTGTAGCACAAAGACACGGCATTTCTCTTAGCTAGTGGAGCAAGACCTGGAGCTTCTTGTCCCTCTGCTCTGCCAGCTGTGGCTACGTAGAGGTAGTGCTGATAAATGAACATCTGGAAGAGTGTGAAAGCCTCAAGGAAAACATGCGTACAGTTC
>NW_011120526.1:0-483 GCF_000146605.3 Meleagris gallopavo
CGTATTTTTCATACCTCGGTGCTCTGTGCAGAAGCATCAAGAAACCACAATAAAGACCATTCTACTGACTCAAGAAATTATGATAAGTGTCTGACGTTGTGAATGCCTGTCTGAACCTTCAAGGTATTTGTGGTTTGTCCATGACTGATTTCTGGCAGGCTCTGAAGGGAGCAGCTCAGGATGACAATTTTTTCACAGTAATGTACCTGTATTTTTTCCTGTGCCAAACAGACCAGCATGTAAGTCTTCTTGTGCTTTCTGGGATGTCAGTTTGCACAGTGTTCCTTTGTTTTCTTCTGTTGAGAAAAAGCCTGTAGTTTCTTTTCTCTTAGCTGACGCTGCTCATTTACTTGGTTGAAGTGATAGTGGAGATTGTTAATGCATGATACAAGGGTCTGCCACCTGCCCGTTTGCTACAACATGCATGTAATGTAAGCAGGTAAAACATCATGGTAA
This sequence comes from Meleagris gallopavo, assembly GCF_000146605.3. Classification (NCBI taxonomy): domain Eukaryota; kingdom Metazoa; phylum Chordata; class Aves; order Galliformes; family Phasianidae; genus Meleagris; species Meleagris gallopavo. Next base: position 457 of record NW_011120526.1, read on the forward strand.
CTGAGAAGGAAAGAGCAGAAAAGTCTA
>NW_011120527.1:0-494 GCF_000146605.3 Meleagris gallopavo
TGAAGAAGGCTTCTCTGAGAGCTGCTGCTGCACGTGCAGAGGTGAGTCCTTGGCACTGACAGGGCAGCACAAGCCAGCCCAACTCAGTGCTCCATGTCTCATTGCAGTCAATAAACAATCACAATTATGGACTCACAAGGAGTGCACGGCCTGATTTGTCCAGCAGCACTCATGAGCTGCTGCACCACCTCCTCGTTATTCGTCTCGCAGTGCTGGGTCAGAACTCCCACAGCTCAGTCTGTAAATGCTGCAGTTTATCAAAGCAGTGGCTACACCAATCCTCTGCGTTGCCCACAAGTGCCCTGTCTGCAAAGCATGTTGTCATGGAATTAACTAGATCAATTTAGGCCCGTGACAGGGGGGCAGTAGGCCCCTGCCCTCCTCCCCACCCCACAAAATGGGAAGGAAGGAAGGAAGGAAGGAAGGAAGGAAGGAAGGAAGGAAGGAAGGAAGGAAGGAAGGAAGGAAGGAAGGAAGGAAGGAAGGAAGGAAGG
>NW_011120528.1:0-559 GCF_000146605.3 Meleagris gallopavo
CAATGTTTAATGAAAGTTTTATTGGCAACACCATACTTTCATTACACATTTTAATAAGAAAGCAGAAAGAGAGAGGAGCATTTTCTGTACTTGCTAAAAGTTCTCTTTTAAGAGAGGCACTGGTTATAAAACGAAGGGATGAATAAGTAATCTAATTTGGCTATGGAAAATGGTTTTAAGCTTAAAATACCCATTTCTGGGGAAATCAATTGCTAAGTGAACGAAGATAATTTTTAAGCTCTGAAGCTCCTTTTAGGTAAGGTTTAAGCACGTTTCGTTATTTTTTTGACCTGGGGCCAGAGTTAGCACTTGCTAAAAATCTCACTGACAAGGAAGTTTTGTCTGTTTCATATTCAAGGCAGCCATTTTTCATAGAACCGTAGAATGGCCTGGGTTGAAATTGTCCACAATGATCACCTAGTTTCAACCCCCTGCTATGTGCAGGGTCACCAACCACCAGACCCAGGCTGCCCAGAGCCACATCCAGCCTGGCCTTGAATGCCTCCAGGAATGGGGGCATCCCACAACCTCCTTGGGCAACCTGTTCCAGTGTGTCACC
>NW_011120529.1:0-909 GCF_000146605.3 Meleagris gallopavo
CCAGTGCCAGAAAGAAAGAATTCACCTTCAGGAGCATTTCAAAGCCCAGGTAAAAAGATTCACTGGCTGGCACTGGCTGTAGGATCGCCTTCATTAAAAGCAACAATTGAAAACCATCTGGATTTCTGGGCTCCCTTTTCTTTTAGTTTACTTCCAGTGGCAGCTGTGACTCAGACCAGGGGGTTTCACAGGAAAACACTGCTTTCCCAGAGTTCAGATTTGTTCCTGAGAAAACCCAGCAAATCCCAGAGCTCTGTAAATAATGAACTCTAAGGGAAACAACAGCTGAGCTCACATGCCTGCTCTGGGAAACGAAACAATCCCATTAGGTAACGCACCCATGAAACCCAGCAGCAGACTTCCACGGACACAATAAAGATCTCTGTTACAATCCACCACTCAGCAATCTGCTCTAAAGGTTAACAGTCCCCCAAAAGCCTGACCTGCCTCGTGGCTATCAATTGTGTTTTATCTGGGAAATGTCAGTTTTGTCCATCTCCACTGTCACACGCAAGGGGAAAAGAGTAAAAGAGTACAAAAGAGGTTTTTATCCAGTAAAATGTTTGTCACCAACAGGTCACTGCTAACACAGAACGTCCAGCACTGTCCGCACTGGAGCAGGCAAACAGCAAAGCAGAGGTTGTGAAGAAGGAGGAAGAGGAAGGTTCCCACGGGTGCTGATCTCTACAGTAACCAACAGAATAATGGCAAGAAGGGATCACCTTATAGCAGAGAGGTGCTGCAGGACAGCCAGGAGCTTCTCCATGTCTGCAGTGTCTAGCCCTGAGCTGTGAAGCAAGGCAGAGCAATGCTGGAAAAAGGCTGGTTGCTGCAGGCTGCCAGGAAGGGCTGGTAAGGGCCTGCAAAAGAAAGGCTTAAAATGGCTCCGCAGAAGTTGGGGCAGAACAA
>NW_011120530.1:0-302 GCF_000146605.3 Meleagris gallopavo
ACTTAACAAGAACTGGACATGGCTGGATGCACTTGGTTGTTTTCCACCTAGAGGACAGGTTACACACACCTACAGCACACAGCTCTCCTGCTTTGTCGTGAGGATCAGAGCGAACCCCATGGCTGTCTGAACTCTTCCAGCCACAGAGGTAAGGTTCCTCAGCACAGCTGGATCCACTCTTAGTCCCAGATGCAATTACTAAGATGCAATTATTTCTTCTGATTTCTGTTCTATTTCAGCTCAGCGTAGTTTACTCAGCCAGGCTGGTTGTACGTGTGAGCGGACGGACGCTTCGAAGGAGC
>NW_011120531.1:0-623 GCF_000146605.3 Meleagris gallopavo
TGGTCGCTGTGTTTTCATGCATGAAACCTGTGTGGAAGCAGTTTCAAGTAAGAGAAAGGAATAAATCAGCATTTTAGGTTACAACTGATGTGCTGGTAAACCAAAGAGAGGTTACCCAGAGCCTCCTCCCACCTGCCATCCTGCTGCTATTTCCTATTGTGTTTTTCATCACCTGTAATAGCTCTGGCATTGGCCCTTTTCCCCTCTTGGATTTTCCCATTTTCCTTCTCCCTCCTCCATCCCTTGCTATTGGACTCCATAAGACTTTGTTCCAGATCAGTCAGATAGTATTTGCAGCAGAGACATTTTCAAAGCAAAAATAGTACTGTATGCTCAGAGCTGCTCAGGTTCATTGCAGGACAGGTCTTTCTGTGTCATTCACTTCTACGTGGGGAAAACTTGATTAAAGGTTGCTGCTTTGAGTAGGAATTTGTGGGGCTGAGAGTTCAGTAGAAGCAGGTAAGATTTGAAAGTGACAGCTGCTCAGTAAAAGCATATTTCCTATTCAAAATTCTGTCTGACTGATCTGGAACAAAGTCTTATGGAGTCCAATAGCAAGGGATGGAGGAGGGAGAAGGAAAATGGAAATCAGAGGGAAAGGCAATGCCAGAGCTATTACAGGT
>NW_011120532.1:0-431 GCF_000146605.3 Meleagris gallopavo
CAACTTGCCATAGCGAAAACTGGGTGTACTCCATCCCTAAGGGCAACCCTATGCTCAGTTGTTCCATGGATCAGTTCTGGTGTCACTTCAGAGAAAGGACCCTTGCTCCTTTCTCAGCCAGTGGTGACACAACCATAGTATTTTTAAAAAATTAACAAAAAATTAAAAGGAAGAAAAAAAATGAAAGTAAAATTAATGAAAATTAGAGACTGGGAATAGGAGAATTACAAGAGAGGGAAAATTAATAAAGCCTATGTTATTTACTCTAACTTTCTAAAGCCATGACTAATGCATAATTTAAATATGTTTAATTAATTAATCCAGTAAATGGGTACCTAGCAATTTCAAGGAGCTAGCAAATAAGCTAAAATAGATTACATTATCAGAATAGGCAGAGATCATGCCCATTAATATCAGAGCTAATTTGTGTG
>NW_011120533.1:0-413 GCF_000146605.3 Meleagris gallopavo
CGACTGGGAGGGAGTTCCAGCTGGAGATGAAGGGAGAGTGGAGCTGGGAGAGGCAACGAGAGAGATTCTTGCCCAAGCAAACAGGAATCTCAGCAATAGTTCCAGTCCGCTCCGTTCTGCCATCCCAGAGGCCAAAGGTCTTCAACCTTGTCTGGAAGACCTGGAGCGTGAACTCCAAGCCATGAAAGAGGTCCGTGGGAACAGTCGTGAGTGCTGCTTTCTGTCAGAGGCCGGCCTGACAGTGAGAGCGGAGGATCAGCAGCAGAGCATTTGTCCTTCACCCTCCGTTCCCCGCGACAAGGATCCCCAATAATTCGAAGATTCTTAGCTCGCCACAGCTACAATCCTTTTGAGGGCCCTAATGAGGACCCAGAAAACGAGCTTCCTCTGACGCCGGACAATACGTCTATGTC
>NW_011120534.1:0-401 GCF_000146605.3 Meleagris gallopavo
AAGCTGTTGTCTTCTAGGCGCTGCTGGCTATGGAGAGCCAGGGACACCTCAAGGGGGATCAGTGGGGAGGAGTAAATGACATTCTCTGCTGCTGAGCTTGGCCTGGGTTCTGTAACAGACGGAGCTCATACAGGCATGCAGCTGTGCCAAGGAGCAGCTCTTTGCTCAGCACAGCAGGGGCTGGGAGCACGATCTGCTGGTGAGAGGGAGAAGACAAAAGGAGAAGAGTTTGTAGGCACTTAGGCAGGCTATGACACAGTGCAAATCTCACAGCCCTTGAGGAGGGAAGCTTCTCTCCTGGCATTGAAGATGTTTTGTATTTTTTTTTTGGAGGGTATTACTTTTAAAACTAGGTACAGTGCAGATGTGGCTGGAGGCAATCTGTGTTTATTTCTCTTGAG
>NW_011120535.1:0-565 GCF_000146605.3 Meleagris gallopavo
AGCATTGTGAAATTATCTTGTTAGATCTAAAACATGTAATTCTTTTTATTGAAGTACAGACCAAGATTAGTAAAAGTTTTTCACTTACTTTTTTGCTAAAATAGTCTTTCGTCATCTTTTATCAAGTCTGAGAATTATGGGGAAAACTTTTTATTTAGAAAAACCATTTTTCTGATGATATTTATTTATATTATTTCTTAGATTGTCTTAGGAGATGAAAATTCCAAAAATTCCAAAGACCTGTTAGTATTTTAAATGAGTATGAACTCCAGAGCAGACAAAAATGTACTCAGTAAAAACATGCCAGTTTTTAAACCTATGTACAGAGAGACAAGAAAATTTTCTCAAGTGCTGAGCCTTCTTCCTACATGAAAATTTTGCATGGTCACAGTATATACAATTCTGTTCCCTTTTCCATCAGAACAGAATGGGTCTTTTCTGGAAGAGTAGAAAAAATACAGTGGAATTCATTCTGCTGGATACAAAAAAACACCCAAAACACCAACTGGAGTTCAATGCTAACTTCAGACAAATTCATAGTGAATCCCATGAGAAATAAAGTAGT
>NW_011120536.1:0-320 GCF_000146605.3 Meleagris gallopavo
TTGGCAGGTCTTGAAGAGAGAAGGAGACAATTACAGTATTTCTTTCCATCCAAGTAGTTAATTTTGATTTTCTTAGAATGCTAGTCTTTTAGTCCTTTCTCTCCCAGGTAAATAGGCACAACTAAAAATGTCTTAAGAATTTTATCAGATTTGAATTAATGTACCCCTGTCCCAATTATTCCATACAATTGAAACCATATCATGTCTTTACTAATTTAGGTGTCTCCAGCTATATTTTGTATTCACTTGATGTTCAGTTATTAAAAATGGATATTTAGATGTTTTTATTTAACAATGTGTTTAGTAACAAAGACCGTAAA
>NW_011120537.1:0-544 GCF_000146605.3 Meleagris gallopavo
GTCCGGTACGGCGGTGCGGGCCGGTGCTGAAGGGCGAGAAGGGCCCCGTAGTAAAAACGCGAGGAAAGGGCTTCGCAGGGACTAAGGCTGGGGGGAGAGGGAGGAGTTAGAGACAGCTTGTAGGAGCAAGAATGACAGAAAAATAAAGGGATGGCAGACTCCGGGTGTGGGATAAGGAGGGGCTGAAGGCCGCAAACAGAAGGGTTGGAGAACAGCCCGAGGACGCCTGGCAGCGAGGCGATTCGATGTCCGCAGGGCGAGCTGAAACGGGGCTGGGGGGGCTGCCCCTCCCGCAGGGTCAGAAGTGAACAGGGAGAAAGACTGCGAGCCTCCGCGGGGAAGATGAGGATTCTGCATCCCACGGCCACCAGGAGGAGACCCTCACCGCTCACCGCTCACTGCGCACGCGCGAGGGGGGCCGCGTGCTGCTGGGTTCTCGGAACGTAAGGAACGTGGATCCCAATTCCTGGAAACTACTGATCACGTATCAGTTCGGCCTCTCGCTGCAGCACTTCTTCCTGACGCTGTGCGAGTTAGGAGCAGG
>NW_011120538.1:0-536 GCF_000146605.3 Meleagris gallopavo
ACTTGGTGCGTACGGCAGCTCCACAGTAGGTCGGTGGACGCTGGGAAGGAAGATGAGAAACAGGGTAAACCCAAGAGACTGAGAAGAGAGTGAAAATGGAGACTGACAACGAGTGGGCGATCCCACAGGGAACCTGGGATGGGATCCGGCAGTGGGCACTCCAGAGCATGGCACGGTCCCTTGCAGGCACACGTGGGCTATTAGACAAGCGCCTGCTGCAGTGATGGAAGGCAAAGCCAGACGAGACAGTGGAGAGAAGAAAGGGAAAAGGAGAGGAGCGAATCAAGAAGTGAGGCAAGGAAGAAAAGGCCAAATTGACACTAACTCAGTAGGGACTACAAAACAGCATATCGGAACGCTGTCCCCCAAACACAAAAGCTCACGCCTCCCGCGGCCAGCCCGCCGGCGCGGGAGCGGAGGGCAACAAAAGCCCGTCAGCAAAAGCCTACAGCACCCGGTATTCCCAGGAGGTCTCCCATCCAAGTACTAACCAGGCCCGACCCTGCTTAGCTTCCGAGATCGGACGAGATCGGGCG
>NW_011120539.1:0-331 GCF_000146605.3 Meleagris gallopavo
TTTTCTTCTTGCTGTAAAGCAAGAAACATGGGTACCACAGAAGCAGATAGCAGCAAAAAGACAAAGGAAATTTGGCTAGGAGGCCTCTCAGGGAATATTTCCAGTGGGACATACAGAAGACCAGTATGTAGTTAATGGGAAAAGATGGGGTTACACATTCTGGCATGTCCTTGCCTTTGGACTTTGTTGCCTTCAACTCTTTTTGCCTCTACACAGAAGGAAAACGCAAAGCAAACTGTAAGCAAACTCAAGGTGATTGATAAGGGAAGCAGCTCACCAGGGCAGCTACCACAGCATCTTCTTTTCTCTTAACTTTGAGGTCTGTAACTGC
>NW_011120540.1:0-787 GCF_000146605.3 Meleagris gallopavo
ATTTCACTTTGACTCTCCATGACCTTAAAAGAGCATTCTGAAAACAACTTTGAGTAGTTACAAGTTGTAATTTGCTCAGGAAAAGGCAGCAATTTCCCCAGTTGAAAATTTGATGGACACATGGATAGTGCTCTGTAATGTGCTTGAGCTAAACTAAGAACAAGAAAAGTAAATAATCGCAATTGTCCTTAAAATTTACCTGAGTTAATGATCACCATCTCAAGTCAAGTCAAACTTAAAATTCAAGTGAGAAATCCTGCCACAGGAAAGGATTGTGGTGTTGTCAGAAGATACGAAGTATTTCTGAAGCTCTGTACAACTTAACAGGTGCAATGACCATTGTGTTATCATTTCCATTTTTATGCCTTTTTTCTTACACTTTTTTCAGCTGTTAAAAACAGCAACTGTTTCGATTTCAACTTGATGCTAAATAAGAACTGAGAATAGACATTTTAATTGTTATTTTTCTTAAATGGGGAAGTCATTTTTCAGAAGTTCCAAAACTTCAGAACATCAGGTGGTGCAGTCATGGCTAACTGTGTGCTGTCACAAGAGCTGTTACCCCTGCAAGAGCCTGAGACTGGTCAGAAGGCTGCAACATCAAAGTGCTCTGAATGGTCGTGATACGAAATTTCCTTCCTCCTCTGCCCCAGAGACTGTTTCTACAAAGGACTGACTGCTCTGAATTCAGGCAGGTTATTCCATTTCTTTGCTGTCATCCCATATAGCAATTTGTAATGAAGTTATCTGGAAAATCATGATGTGATCTGACTATTTTTGAAAGCAG
>NW_011120541.1:0-560 GCF_000146605.3 Meleagris gallopavo
GTAGGGAATATGGTAAATCCACTCAATACCATGACCTTTAGCCCAGGTACCTACAAGAGAATTTTTAAAATGAGTCCCATTATCTGACTCAATTCTTTCTGGGGTACCATGTCGCCACAGGACTTGTGTCTCAAGACCTAGTATGGTATTTCGGGCGGTAGCGTGGGGTACTGCATAGGTTTCAAGCCACCCAGTTGTTGCCTCCACCATGGTGAGCACATAACGCTTACCATTACGAGATCGTGGCAAGGTGATATAATCAACCTGCCATGCCTCCCCATATTTGTACTTTTGCCATCGCCCTTCCTCCCAGAGAGGTTTCATTCTCTTGGCTTGTTTAATTGTGGCACACGAGTCACAGTCGTGAATGATTTGCGCAATAGCATCCATAGTTAAATACCACCCTACGGTCTCTAGCCCACTTATATGTCGCATCTCTCCCTTGATGGCCTGAGGTCTCATGGGCCCATCGGGCTAGAAATAATTCACCCTTGTTCTGCCAGTCCAGATCTGTTTGGGCCACCTCAATTCTGGCAGCTCTGTCTACCTGATGGTTATTT
>NW_011120542.1:0-513 GCF_000146605.3 Meleagris gallopavo
AATTCATCCTGAAATGCACTGCATACAGATTCTCAAACTCAACATGGAAATCTCAAGCCATCCCAAAGACAATACTTTTCTAGCAGAAATCCTACCTTCACTAAAAAAAAAGTAAGAGGTACAAAGAGAAGAGAGCAAACAAATGAAAAAGAAAAAAAAAAGGAAAAAAAGAAGCAACAAAGCACATGCATCAATACACTGATTTAAAATGAATAGGATTAAACCAATTTACCTGCACAGCATATTTGTAGAACTGTTCTGACAACTCTCCAAGTTCCTCCTCAGACTTATGCTGATTTGTAAACTGCTCGAGTCGATCCAATTGCTCAACTTCTGCAATAGGGTACGGCTTCTCCTTCAGCAGCTGCAAGATCTGGAACCGGCAAAGGCCCGTAACCAGCAGTGTGTAATGTGGCTTGGGCCGAGTTGCTACCAACCACCTGAACTGCCAAAGCAGCAGTGCCAATCCTGAAAACAGATCAAATCTTTGTATTATTTGTCACCTTCCACAGA
>NW_011120543.1:0-442 GCF_000146605.3 Meleagris gallopavo
TTTAAAGCTTAGAGGAACCTTAAATTCTACAGCCCTGAGTTTTTGTGCCACGAGAGCTCTCCAGCTTCTGTCTGTGATGTGAGTCAGCTTAATTTACAGTGGTGCCTGTTTTAATTCTGACAGTTACAGTTAATTCAATCAGTTGCAGTTGCAGCTGACTTCCCAAGGCTGCAGTACGTGGTGGTGGCACAGCCTTGGGCTTCTGCATTTGTGCTGATCCCACGTTTCCTTCTCTGTCTCGCAGGTCAGCTGGCGCTAGAAGTGGACGGCATCCCAGTGTGAATGAAGGTCAGTGCAGGAGCAGCTGCTGATGGGAGGAAGGAAATGCAGGCTAATGGACTCTGAAGCATCTCCCAGGACGGTACCAGAGGAGGCAGTAGTGATGTTGGGGGGGGGCCAAGTTGCCAGAAAGAATAATGAGGAGCTCCTCAGCAGGAAGCCA
>NW_011120544.1:0-407 GCF_000146605.3 Meleagris gallopavo
CCAAGTTTAGACAGTAGTCTAAACAGGAATGAATTTCACTCTCAATGAAAAGATAAGCACTTCTTACTGCTAAATTAGTGTGTCAGTAGGAAAGCAGTGGTCTTTTACACAGATCTAGTTAGTCCAATCATAGATCTTTGTTTATTAAAGAGATATACTCATAGTGTTGATATTATTGAAATTGTAATGTGAATAAAATCAGTTGAAATAGAAGTAGGGTTACACCCTATTCTTCCGTTGAGAGTAAGGATCTAATAGACAAGAGAATATAAAGGAGGGGAAATAGCAACAGCTACTGTAGACATGAAGGTTTAAACTAGCCAGTATTTTTGATGAAGTTAAACTGATTTTTAACTATTACACTCAATTTTGTTTTGTGACAACTGTTACAATTTAACTTTTTAGAG
>NW_011120545.1:0-492 GCF_000146605.3 Meleagris gallopavo
GGGTGTTCCTCTTCAAGAACAAGGACAATACGTAAAGAAATCAGGATGGATGTAATTTGAAAATTCTTTTCAGCTGACCTGGCATCCTGGGGCAAGCTGAAGACTAGACAGGACACCAGTACAGAAAGAGAGAACTAACAGCACAGGGGGGTGCCATAGAGAAACTGGAAAGTGACCAAATCTCTGCTCAGATAGAAACCGCTGTGTGAGGAGAAAGCTGATGGTGATACCTTCTGCCAGTGAGGAGCACAGTGGGAGGATGAGGAAGGACTCACACCAGTGCCATAGCCTAGCGCAGAGCTACAATTCCAAAGCGATTATAAGGTTTTATTTAACAATGCTGTGTGGGATGATTCAGCTGCTTCAAGCTCAAACAAGCTGCAAGTGATTGATTAATCAGTGCATCTCAGCAACCTCAAAACCTGATCGGTAGGAAAAAATAAACAGAACGTGCCATCTCAAATAGCATATAATCAACCTACAGAATTTAAT
>NW_011120546.1:0-471 GCF_000146605.3 Meleagris gallopavo
CTGTAATCTCCTTTTTAGATTTATCAGGAACACGTTCTACAAGTTCGGGGTATTTCTGAGGACTGTTTTTAATACAGATAAATGTGTGAACAGTTTGAACTTTATTGACAAATCTGAAAATAAGTATGACTATATACAGGTTGCAGTTTTCTCTGTCAACAAGCACGATCCTCCTACTGACAGAGTACTTTTTGTGCAGGTGTTACACTTAGAGACAACTTCCTCTGGCATTTTAAATACTGTTGGAATCCAAAGGTGGTTGTATGTGTCTGCAGATGCTAGGCATAGAAGCAGTTGTTTCTGTTGGATCTATTACTAATTCTGCTGTCACTGGTATTCCAGCATCCATCGTTTAATCACAAAACTATGTAAATGCGGTGTTAGTCATTACTACTAAAAAAAACCACAAGTCACAGGATAGCATGTCCAGTGACACTGGCAAGTGAGAATGCCAGGGTGTTGTGAGAGGGC
>NW_011120547.1:0-478 GCF_000146605.3 Meleagris gallopavo
ACATTGCTGGTCACGCCCTGAAAAAAGAGTCTCTGGTGACACGCGGCACAGGAGATTGCCTGAGGCCCTTGGAAGGGCTAAGCCACCACCATCCACCAGCAGAACACCAGCATGGGCAGGCGGCTCCTTTTGCCTTTGGCAGTGACCCCTCACCTGGGCTGCCGTCAGGTCCTGGGACACCTCTGCCAGCAGCCGGTTCACCCCTCCGCACGGCGGGCGGCTGTCGTCTTCCCACAGGGCGCTCTCCAGCTCACAGTACGCCTGCGCTCGGTCACCCTGGGGACAAGGATCAGTCACGCTCGCTTTGCCCTCTGCCACCCATCGCTGTGTGGATGCGCTGCCGGGGCCTGGGCCACCCCACGGGGACGGTGGCCTTGGGCCCAGGGAGGGCAAGGGATTGATGGTTGGATGTCCCCAACTCACCTCCCGATCTTGCAGGCACTGCAGCAGCAAAGTCACGGCGCAGGTAGGGACAGGG
>NW_011120548.1:0-497 GCF_000146605.3 Meleagris gallopavo
GAGGGTGTAAAAGTGGAAAGTGCAGATGATTTTGTCACAGGTATTTTTAGTAGCTACAATGGAATCAAGCAGTGTATGTTTATCACAAGAAAAGGACGGAGAAGTCTGGCAGGAAACAAATCCCTTTGCATTCAGGCTTGTCCCTCTGGGTACCAGAGGGGCCGCAAGCAGCTGAGTGCAGACTCTGAATGATGCCCAGTTCGGGGTTATCAGCCCAGTCACGTTCAATATATGAACTGCTGTGATAACGGATTCACAAGTAGTGCCCTGTATTCATCTAGTTGTGTTTGACCGAGCTTTCACAACTGCCCTTGAGGAATGTGGCTGCAGCCACTGAGAGCTCTCACAGCTCCTTAATCAGTGGTTACAAGACTAAAGCAACAGGAATACAGAACATTTGGGATGGCTGGTAAAAAAATGCACTGTCTGCAAAGCCCGCGAGGTTAACCAAGAACGTGAACAATAGGGCTGACCACAACTGCATCAAGTCGTGCAAC
>NW_011120549.1:0-483 GCF_000146605.3 Meleagris gallopavo
GTGTGCACAGTGGAGACTGGAAGCATCTGGCGGAGGTGTGCGAGCACCTGGGGAGTCCGTGCATCTGTCCTGCCAGGGATCCGGCTTCAGCTTCAGAAGTTTTACTATTCGGTGGTACCGTCAGACACTTGCTGGCCATATTGAGTGGCTGTCATTTATCGATGCCACCTCATATATTATAAGATTGAGCCTAGACTTGGAGGGTCGAGCCAGGGTTTCTCGTGAGGATTCCCGATCTGTGTCCTCTCTTTCTCTCCACACCCTGCACCCACACGACTCAGCGCACTACTTCTGTGCTGTTCACACGGGAACAGGAAATCCTGCAGAGCTGTAACAAAAAAATCTCCTAAAAACAGCCACAGATCCTGGAACCCCAGGACTGGCAGGGGCTGGAATGCCTCTGGGCTGCTCCTGCACAGTGAGGAGACATCACTGCGCACCACAGGTGACCCCGTCCTTTCTGCCAGGTCTTCTATCACTTCT
>NW_011120550.1:0-400 GCF_000146605.3 Meleagris gallopavo
AAGTTTTTACTATAAGAATAACAGATCTTTTTAAATTTCATTACAGAAGTGGAAGAATCCCCTTCACTGGAAATATTCAAGACTTGGCTTGAAAAGGACCAGGAAAACTTAATTTAAGGTACTGTTTTCAAAACCAGGGTTTTTTTCTCTGAAAAATTAAAATCTGAAAGATTGTGTTTTCCTGGTAAGTAATTTTTTTTCAACTTGCAATTCTACAATAGTCAGTCATTCACTTACTGATGATAAACGTCTAAGGATATCCATTAGGGTGTTTACCTGACATCAAATACTTTACGTCATGTGCAAATAGCTTTATCATTTATTAAGATGTTGCATCCTCTTACTAATGAAACATTTTCAATTAATTTACTAACAACAGTTTCACTGAAAAAAAGTTGAA
>NW_011120551.1:0-531 GCF_000146605.3 Meleagris gallopavo
ACCGGAGTGACATTGGCTATCCTCCAGTCTTCAGGGACCTCCCCTGTTATCCAACACCTCTCAAAAATGATGGAGAGCGGTTCGGCAATGACCTCCGCCAGCTCCCTCAGCACACCTGGATGCACCCCATCAGGTCCCATGGACTTGTGGACCTCAGTAGTGCCTAGGCGCTCACGCACGTCCTCTTTCCTGACTAAAGGGAAGTCTCCCATTCCCCAGACCCTCTCACTAACCTCCAGGCTGTGGGATTCCTGCGGGAGAGCCTTTTCACTGCAGACGGAAGTAAAGAAGGCATTCAGTATCTCTGCCTTCTCAGCATCCCCCGTTACCAGAAACCCCCCCCCTTTCACTTAGTAAAGGGGGCCCACGTTCTCTCTAGTTTTCCTTTGCTGTTAACATACTTGAAGAAGCCTTTTTTATTATCCTTTATCACTTTAGCCTAGATTCAATTCCAGACGGGATTTAGCCTTCCTCGTTGCATCCCTGCAGGCCCTGACTACATTCCTTATTCCATATTCTTCCCAAGTGGTC
>NW_011120552.1:0-589 GCF_000146605.3 Meleagris gallopavo
GTGGGATCCTGAGAAACTAAGTCAGTATTTGAGTCAGGGACAGCGCGGCTTACATAACTCTAAGGAGGTACAATTTATTTGGGGTTTGGCTTGTGCTTACCGCGCCCTATATAATACTATTCTGGAGAGAGAGAGTTTCCGAGCTGAGTTTCAGGCCAAAGTGGAGAATCTCCAAGTCAAATCTGATCAGTTACAAGAGACACCAGTAACAATATCAGTTGCTCCTGTGGAAGGCAAGAAATGGAAACGAGTGTCCACGCGTCTAGAACGGAAAAAAGAAGAAGCGGAGGCGGAGGAGGAGGAAGATCCAGGCGAGGGGCCCTCCTCAGAACCACCACCATCGCGAAAAGCAAAAGGAAAAACTAAGAGACATGCAGAAGAGACTGATGATGAGGACATCCTTATTACTACTCGTCGGCCCCTGAAGATGACTGAAATCCAAGGTTCAAGAAAGGAGTTCACACGGGGCCCGAATGAAACTATTGTTTCCTGGTTGGTTCGTTGTTGGGACCGCGGGGCCAATAGCTTGTTTCTAGATGGTAATGAAGCTCGCCAACTAGGAGCCATTGCCAGAGACCCAGCTATTGAT
>NW_011120553.1:0-501 GCF_000146605.3 Meleagris gallopavo
TGTGCCACACTCGGTGCTCCTCCCCTGGCTTTCCACATGGCTGCGCTTCAGAGGAAGGCCACTGGCATCAGCTTCTGACAGAAAAGAGACAAGAAAGACATGAAGAGCATCTCCTTGGAGGAAGACTTCAGCACCGCCAACCACAAACTTCTGGTCTTCAAGCGTAGTTTCTCCAATTGGCCTTTCCGCTGCTACAGCGGTGTGCCACTTCTGCAGTCAGCACAAACCTGCAGCGCCCTTTCCTCTCTCCTCCATCACACACAGCCCTTCGTGCAGCCTGTTTAGAGGCGGTACCCACACCACAGCTCACAAGAGCTTCTTACCTGCGGAGGCTTTCCGTTTCCCCCCTTGCCCCGCACCACTCCACGGACGCACGGGTTTGTCCCTACAACAACAGACCATGTATTGATTTCACAGACACCAGCAGGCAGAAGTATTGTCCAGTAAGCCCATGTCCCCCCGGAAAACAGAAAGATGCTGCTTTGACAGCCCAAACACCAA
>NW_011120554.1:0-517 GCF_000146605.3 Meleagris gallopavo
CAGCTGGGATGCTTCTAACCAGGCAGGATTACCTACAGCAGCCGGCCAACCGGCTTTTAACCCTGCAGGGCCCCCCGGGCCGGCCAGATGGCTTTTAACCTGGCAGGACCTCCCAGGCCGGCTGGGAGTCTTCTGGCCTGGCAGGGCTTCCTCGGCCAGCTGGCCAGCCAGCTACTGGCCAGCAGGGTCTCTGCATGGCTTTTTTCCTGGTAGTTCCCCCTGGTTGGCTGGCTGTTGGCCTGGCTGGGGCTCCCAGGCCGGCCACCTTTCGCCTGGCAGGGCTCCCCTGAACGGCCAGCCGGCTTTCGGCCTGGCCCAACTGGCCGCCAGGAGGCTTCGGGCCTTGTAAGGGTTCCCCAGCCAGTCGGCCAGCTTTTCCAAGACGCAAGATCTCCCTCGAGGGCTGAGTGCAGCCGCTCCACGCAGCCCCAAGGCAGAGCGATCCAGGCTGCCACATCTGGCTTTGGATCGCTCCAACTTCTCAGGCAGAGGGCGAAGAAGATCAGGCCTGGCAGGG
>NW_011120555.1:0-522 GCF_000146605.3 Meleagris gallopavo
AGTCTTTCCCACTATTGCCCACTTTTCTCCCACGTACTTGTCATTTTCTCCCAGAAATACCACATTTCACTTGGAAATGGGGCCTGTGCTTCCAAAAAGATGGTATTTTCTCCCAGGCATACCTGGTTTCTTCAAACTACCGCACGTTTTCTCCCAAAAAGACTAGATGACAAGACCAAATAGGACACTTGCAACCAAGAATAGGACATCTTCTCCCACAAATACCACTTGTCTCTCAAGGATAGGACATTTTCCCTAAATGCTATGGCAGTTCTGCTAAGAAATACTCCTATCCTTCCCTAAATGGGACATATGCACCCACAAAGACCACGACTCCGAGAAATTCCTCCCAGTTTCCTCCCAATTACACTCCATTACATTCCTCATCATGACACTTACTCCCAGACTTTTGGACTTTTGCTGCGGAAAGACCATTTCGATCCAGAATATATGCCATTGGCCCTCACAAAACACCAATTGCCTCACAAATACGTGGCACATCCCACCAGAAAGACCATTTCT
>NW_011120556.1:0-426 GCF_000146605.3 Meleagris gallopavo
CCGAGTGCAGACTTACAATAGATATTAGAAATAAATTCTTCACTGTAATAGTGATTAAACACTGCACCAGGCTGCCCAGAGAACCTGGATGTGCCATCCCTGGAAATGTTCAAGGCCAGCTGTTTGGAGGTATCCCTACCCATAGCATGGGTTGGAACAGGGTGGTCTTCAGGGTTCCTTCCAACTAAGCTATTCTATAATTCCATTTTAACAGGATCCATTTTGACACACTCAGTCTTAGAAATAAAATGGCCTGGTTATTGAGTTGTATTTCAACATTAAACTCTATTTTCCAAAGCTGGTTTTCCCTACAGTCTCCATAGCAGGCAGATACTACTAAAACAAAGCCACTGACACATACATTAGCCAAGGTGAGTCTTATGATTGCAGAAAATGCACTAGCGAATATATGCTCAACAAAAAAAA
>NW_011120557.1:0-518 GCF_000146605.3 Meleagris gallopavo
ACAGGTCAGTGCAGTGCTAAGAGGCAGTGAGGGAGAGTGTAGCTGATAGCTTGACTAGAGAAACCAACTTACCTGACAGAGCTCACGGCAGCTCTCAATAGTACCTTCTCACCTGATTTTGTTTACTTTGTGCGTTCAGTTACACAGGGAGAGAAAAAACAGACTGTACATATTGAACAATAATCTCAGCTTACTGTATTTTGCAGGCTTCTTGCCCAGTGTATAATCAAGGCAGGCTGAAGGCCGTGCTTCTCCAGCGCTCGCAGAGTACTTAATCCATGCTGGACAAGAAACTTCAGGTTTGTCACTGATTCTGGCCTGAGTAACAGAAGAAACAGCCCTCAGTTAGTATTTGCTCTTTTTCTTCTAGTCACATGTCACTTGTTTGATGAAAAGAACAAGTAGCTTTGCTTCTAGCTCTGCCTTAGAAATGCTATACGAGAAACATGAAGCCCATTTGGAGAAAGCTCTTTTGGGTCTCAAACCCCTCTTGCAACAAAACATTCACGTCCAAAACA
>NW_011120558.1:0-501 GCF_000146605.3 Meleagris gallopavo
TAACAGTAAGCACCTTACAACTATTTCTTCTCACATGGACATAGAAAAGGTGAAAGCAGTCCTGAATTTGAGCTAAGAGGCAGTACTTCCTGTAATTGTACATGGAGAAGAGACACTTCTCTGACTTTAAACCTGTTATGCTTATTAGGCTGTCTGGGACTTATGGCTTCTGGTTCTGAAATGTTAATGAGTTAAGCGGATCTCAGGTCTAACTTTTGAGATGAGGGAATATTTGCCCTTCCTGTGGTGCCTATGAACACAGTTAAGGCACAAAGAGGCTCTATTGTATCAAGTAAGACAAGAGGTTGTAAAATTTGGGATAGCATCTTCATTTCCACCACAGTACTTCCCATGACCTGACTGGATGACTTGCAGTCTGAGCTAGTATGGAGGCCCTCTACTCTAAATCAGGGCCTGAGAACTTTGTGGTAGCTGGGTGTTTGTTATTTCCAGCAGGATATCTGATGACATCTACCTATCAGCCCACTATGTTTTTCACCT
>NW_011120559.1:0-414 GCF_000146605.3 Meleagris gallopavo
GTAGGGAGATGGGGAAGGGGAGGATGGACATTATTATGAATTAGGGTTATGGGGAAGGGAAGGAGGGCAATAGAAAAGATAGGAAAGAAGAAGCAAGGAGTCTTTATAGGAAGCAAGAGAGAGATAGTCACCACCATGGATCCAGCGTGGCTCCTAGTTCAGTCTCTGATCTTCAATAGTGGTGGGTCATCGGGCATTGCTGTTCTGTTGACAACAATGACGGCAGCAGCAATAACGACGACGGTGACCATGGCGATGATGGCCCCTTTTCAATGCTTTCAAAGTGGTCGAGCCAGTTGTCTTTGGAGTGACAGCTCAAATCCAAAGTGGTTGAGTCAGCTTTCCTTGGAGTGGCAGCTTCTGGCTCTGGGATCTCAGCAGAAACTCCTTTGTTCCCACCTTCTGGCCTTGCCA
>NW_011120560.1:0-519 GCF_000146605.3 Meleagris gallopavo
AAGAGTAGGCGAAGGAGGCAGAGGCATAAAACGGTGGGGATGTTGGCCAAGAGGCCCCCGCAGAGGTAAAACCCCAGACTCCCACTCCCAGGACCAACGCCTCTTAAAGCGCGAATATGACACCCAGATCCATCGGGCGCTTAAAACTTTGGAGGAAAGGAGGAATCCGTTTAAACACCATAAGAATCTACCAGTTATCCTGCGTTTGCAGGAAGGCCGTGGGATGCCCAGCAGGGAAACGCGGGGGGAGTTTCCCGCTTTGTGTGGAGGGGAAGACTGGGAGGAAGTCCAGGCTGAGCTGGACAGGGAGAGGAGGAACCCGACAGCCAACACACCTTCTGCCCCAGGAGCTGCTCCCGTACGTAGGCGGCCACCGCATCCCAGACGGCGACTCGCTCTGGAAGGCAAAGGAAAGCGGGTCACACTCTGCACCTGCCGCTTCCCGGCACCGCTACCGCTGCCAGGCGGGAGCCAGGCGGCAGATGGAAAGTGCCGTCTCCGTGCCGAGGTTGGCTGCAG
>NW_011120561.1:0-534 GCF_000146605.3 Meleagris gallopavo
TTGTTAATTATTTTCCTAATCTAAAAGGAAAAAAAAAAAATCAGAGCAAAAGAATTTTGGATTGTTTTTCACTAAAAAGAAAAAAATAAAAAGGTATTTTATTAGCTTTAGTTTCAGCCTTTCTTCCTTCCCAAGAAGTAAAGAAATCTAGAGAGGTTACCTTTGCAATTTTTCCCATTTCACAGATGTTGGCTTTCTCATCTTCAAACTCTGTGAAGGCTGCTTCAATCCTGGCAATGATCTCTTCATGATTAGTGCAGACGTTTGGAAGTCCTTTAGGGAAGTAGAAACGTGGAATGTTTGCGGACAAAGGGGTACTGCTGGTGGCTTTATTCACAGGCAGAGCACAAGGGCTAACCACTGAGTTCAAAGGGACTGGGGATGACGTTCCAGGTTTCTTCTCTTGCTTACTTTGAACCTGAAAATACAATGAATAAACGTTGTTTTTTTTTTTGTAAACAGTGTGAAAAAGAAAAAATTTAAACCATACAGCTAAAGGGATAAAAATGTTTAGACTTAAACAACAAATCTAAG
>NW_011120562.1:0-333 GCF_000146605.3 Meleagris gallopavo
GAATGTAACAAGTTCCAATCACATCTCATACTATTGCCTTGGAAATTCAAGGCTCAGGTCTAGGAACAAGCCTGCATCTTTATACGTCACAAGGATTAGTTACATCCTTACACCAAACAACACAGGATTACGGAGAAGAGCCATAGAGGTGTCGTCTGCAGAGGTGGAGAAGCAAAATTCAGGCAGGACTGAGAAAAAAAAGAAAAGCTGTTTGCAGCAACACGTACTACCGAATAACTTTGAGCGTTTGAAATTCCAGAAGACATTAATAAACAGCAACTGAAGAGGATTTGTTTCAAATTACTCATGGGAAATCTGTGCTTTTTACAACCA
>NW_011120563.1:0-759 GCF_000146605.3 Meleagris gallopavo
TGGAGGTACTAATCCCACCAGTTCAGTTCTACCATTGTGTCTTACGGTGAGAAGAAAAGCAGGATGTTTAAGACTCTGTCAGGCACAGAACCTCCAGCACTGGAGGCAGCAGTTCTGAATTCTCGGTATCTTGTCATCATTTGTGCGCATGCACAAGAAACAGTGCAACTCACTGTACAAGGGCAACCAAATGTATTCAAGGCATACTTGCACAGGACTCTGAGGTAGAAAGCTGCTCGCTGAGGCGAAGATGAGAAATGAGGCAGGGGAAGCCTGACAGATTGAGAGTGATGAAGTGTCTGAATAAAGAAAGGAGCAGAAGGAATAGACATTACTGGAATCTATCAGACGCCAATATTCATTTGAAAAACATACTGGACACGTAGAGTAAAAAGCAACACAGGATCAACCTGCAACTATTTATTCCACTGTCTCAGTGATGGTAGCTATTATACAAACTCTATGTATTTCTAAATAAAAAAACACAAATTCCTCCTCCAGTGTGTAATCAAATTATGTTCATTTATGAGTTTAGGTAGAAAAAAGACTTCTGCTGGTCTCGGTAACACAGCTACAAAAGCACTGTACAGGATATTCGCAGATATGGCGTAAGCCAAAAGTTTGGAACAGAACACTTCCTTTGTTGATTCTGCTTTTGTTGATGTACATTACCATAGCTTTTGATTATGGCAGTAAGGTTTCCTGGGCCATCGGTCAGAGTGCAGAGCGTCCAGCTCCTTCGAAGCGTCCGTCCGCTCA
>NW_011120564.1:0-446 GCF_000146605.3 Meleagris gallopavo
GGATGTTAGGAAACACTTCTTTACAGTAAGGGCTGCTAAGACACTGGAATAGGCTGCCAGGGAGGTGGTTGAGTCCACCCTCCCTGGATGTGCTTAAAAACCGTTTGGAGGTGGTGCTCAGGGCCATGATTTAGTGGAGGGTTGTTAGGGTAGTATGGGTAGGTCATGGTTGGACTCGATGATCTTTAAGGTTTTCCAACCTGAGTGATTCTGTGATTCTATGAATGTTTCACAGATTAGGAACACTTAAAAAGAAAAAAAAAGCAACTTACCCAGGTAATATTTCATCTGAAGGGCTCTGCAAGTGGCATCATAGAGACCCAATCCACAGTGCAACAAGATTTAATGAGGATTAAAAAGGCTGTGAAATAAAAAAGGACTGCTTTTGTACTTCTTTCTTACGTATGTTAGCTGACTGCATTTCCAGCCAGCGTTGGGACCTACAA
>NW_011120565.1:0-511 GCF_000146605.3 Meleagris gallopavo
GGAGATCTGCTCCATCAGGAGTTCGTCTGGCGAGCCCAGGACAGGGTGAGTGACTTTCTCTTCTTTCTCCAATATAAATGCTATTAGCCGAGCTCCTGGATATGGATCTATACCATCTGTATATCCATTGATTAACAATTGGCGAGCCAGGCAATTGTTTGATGTAAATCCACTTTACATCATGTCTCTTTATGGGGTTTCTGTGAATGGGTCAAGGGGGGAGAACACCATTTCCCCTAGTTAAAATGATCCCCGGGCAGATCCCAGGGTTTCTGGGATCTCCTTCTTATCAACTGGCAACTATAATTGAGAAATGGGGTCCCCTGCGTACTTTGGGGAGTATTTCCCCAGTACGCTTAACAGAATACTTTCAGGGTACTGGACAAAGATGTACTTAACTACGAAGGAAAGCAATTAGCTGCATCCACAGTGGCATGGCCACTGCTGAATGCTTGAAATCAAGCAGAGACAAGATCAGGTAATTTAGAAAATGAAAAATCAAGCTCCTAAA
>NW_011120566.1:0-468 GCF_000146605.3 Meleagris gallopavo
ACAGCCTGGTTGGGCAGCTCAGCTCCTCGCAGTGGGCATTCATCTCCGAGTACACTTTGCTATTGATCCCATTCCCGTTCTATAAACAGTTGGGGAATAGCAAAAAAAAAAAAACACCGCAGGAATTCTCACAAGCATAGTGAATGTGGAAATAACCACCTCCTGGGGCCACCAGAAATGGCATCAGTACGATGCAGGATGTGGCAAAGACATGCGAGTAAACCTGATGGGGCTAACAGAAAAAGGGCCTCAGAGCTGGGCACTGCTGCAGCCATGTCCCAAGAGGCCCAGGGAAGAGGTAAAGGAAAGACATTGCCTTGTGCTTACCGAGAACTTGTCGTAGAGCTGGTGGGTGAGCAGAGGGTTCGGGAGCTCCCTGAAGTACATTTTGCAGAGGGAGCTCACGCTGTGAGTGTCGCGGACAGTCAGCTCAGGAACCTGCTCACACTCAAATTCATGGCTGGAGAG
>NW_011120567.1:0-522 GCF_000146605.3 Meleagris gallopavo
ACAAAATGCAAATAAAAATCAGAAATGTCAGATTTTTTTTTCAGTGAAGTCAATTGTAATTTCAAGGGCTGCTTTTAATATAAGATTTACAGCAAAGATTCTTCCTGTGTACAATTTAATTTAATGCTTGAACGTACTTCAGGAAAAGTCCAGTTACCTTCACTGATTATAGAGGAAACCAGGGGGTTTGAAAACACGGCCAGTCTGAGAAACACCTTGCTTCAATATGTAAAGCACATGTGAAGGCACCCACCCAGCTGTCACTTCTTTGTAAGTGAGAGGAAGAGGAGAATTGAAATCAGCTGTTACCTTATTTTCACAACCTGTTTCTAAGAAAGATGTAGAACGTCATGTTTAGTAGATGGCAGTGATATATTCAAAGTATAAATGGAGATGGTTTTCAGAAAGCAAGCAACTAAAATCCTGTGTCCATTTCAGGACATGCCATTGCTCAGATGTGTTAATAATAGAGGTATGTAAAGGCATGTAAGTATGTAGAAACAGAAATCAGACCAGGCATAT
>NW_011120568.1:0-452 GCF_000146605.3 Meleagris gallopavo
GGGGGGAATCCTGGGGCTGCCGCAGGGTTGGGGTGATTTTTTTTTCCCCTGCAGAGCTCAGACTTTTTCCTTTGCATTCAGGATCCGGGCGAGACTGTGGAAACACAGCACGGCAGAGCATGGTGGGGGGGTGGCAGTGCTGGGACCTGACGGCAGCACCCAGCCCCTCCTGGTAATTGCTCCCCCAGGAGCAGAGGCGCCGGCAGGGACGCGATGCTCTGCTCTCCACCCTCCATCTGGCAGCAGGAGATGTAAAGTCACAGGCAAAAGCACTGGGTGGAAAGGAAGGACGCAGCCCCGCTCACGCAGCTTTCCAGGCAGCCCATCCCTCCAGCACGCATCGCTGCCCACCGAGGGGGGGGGGAACCCGAGGGCAGGCTGTGCCCAGGCCTTGGCATGCTGCTGCCGAGCTTCCCTTGGAGCACAGCACCCTGCACTGCTGCAGGGCCCCA
>NW_011120569.1:0-466 GCF_000146605.3 Meleagris gallopavo
CCAAAGTTTGGAACAGAACACTTCCTTTGTTGATTCTGCTTTTGTTGATGTACATTACCATAGCTTTGATTATGGCAGTAAGGTTTCCTGGGCCATCGGTCAGAGTGCAGAGCGTCCAGCTCCTTCGAAGCGTCCGTCCGCTCACACGTACAACCAGCCTGGCTGAGTAAAATACGCTGAGCTGAAATAGAACAGAAATCAGAAGAAAATAATTGCATCTTAGTAATTGCATCTGGGACTAAGAGTGGATCCAGCTGTGCTGAGGAACCTTACCTCTGTGGTTGGAAGAGTTCAGACAGCCATGGGGTTCGCTCTGATCCTCACGACACAGCAGGAGAGCTGTGTGCTGTAGGTGTGTGTAACCTGTCCTCTAGGTGGAAAACACCAAGTGCATCCAGCCATGTCCAGTCTTGTTAAGTCACTGTTACATCTACTACAGCATATCTATGCTCATACAAAAAATGCA
>NW_011120570.1:0-573 GCF_000146605.3 Meleagris gallopavo
TTTTAACTTAGTTCAAAGTAAGTAACTGTAGGCTAAAATCAGAAAGTTAGAAATGTTGTATCTCTCAGCAATTGGCGGGGAAAAAAGCTGTTCCTGTTGGGAATCTCATCTCTTCATTCCTAAACTCGCTTCTGAGAAAGCTCCGGATGAGTAACTTAGATTTTATCTCTAATGTTTAGCTAACTAAACTTTTGTAAGCTATAGAAAACCCTTAGTGTCCAGGTCCACATAAGTGTACAGATACTTAACTTCAACTGAATCTAAAGGATTTACGCATATTAATTTCAGACACTTTGGGTTTGTTTCTGTTCCCATATAAACTTTAAGGAAGAAACCTCTTAGTGATTGCTAGCATGCAAGAATCATATATTGGAAATGAAAGACTTGAGTTGAAGAATCAACAAGGTTTGTGTACAAACGTAAGGCTTAATACTATACAACTTCTTGATTTAAAAAAAAAAAAGAAAATTACAACTTTGACCCACGCAATGTTTCCAAATATTGGAGATGAAATTAATTCGTGCAATGCTTGTATTATCTAAATCTTCCTATATCTTATATTTGCTTATGTTT
>NW_011120571.1:0-527 GCF_000146605.3 Meleagris gallopavo
AGTACTTTAGGTTCTCAATCTTCTCGATGCTTTACTAAACATGCAAACACTGGACTAAACATAAATTTCTGCTGCCTAAGCATAAATCTGTAGTTAACTAATTACCTTATTTCACACCTGGTCATTATTTGGCGGGTATCTGCTTGTCCTTCCTTCCACAAAGATGAGCTGGGGAGAAAGACAGGGCAGTGTGTTGGTGCCTGCCTGTCACATCCCAGCCTTCTCACAGAGTCAGACGGTCCGGCCTTGTGTAGAGGCCCCGGCTTCTTTGATGTCTGCTAAATCTGGTTTCCTGTTGCTGGCAGTTTCTTATCCTAACAACGTGTTTTCTAATCCCTAACACTAGACCCACTTTGTTTGGAACATTTAACAGCTGATGCAGCTTTGCAAGAAAGACTAAGTCACATAATTCAGTAATAATGTTTCTAAAACATGCTACTAACCTATCAGAATTTTTACGTCTCAGATCAACTATTCCTAAGGATAAGTTACAGAATAAAATGCATTATGTTCTACTTCTTCAAACC
>NW_011120572.1:0-527 GCF_000146605.3 Meleagris gallopavo
TTTGCTAAAATTTATTTGAAGCGTCTCCTCATGGAAAACTTTGTAGTATGTTAAACACTGAACTACTTCAAAAGTCTTATTCCTGTATTTGGAAAATAGATAATTGTTCAGAATTCTAAGTAGCATTAGCATTTATTGAACTTGAAACCCAAAAGAGTCTAAATTTAAAAAAAATAGATCCTGAGCAAGTAGGCATGTTTTTGAAACTTCTTCATAAACCTAATTTCTGGGTAAGATGTTTCATAGCAGCTTAAAAATCACAATAGCAGAATGGCGTTTTTTTCAATGTTATGACTAGAATCAGGCATCCTTAGGCTAGGAAAATAAATGTAGGTTCTGTTCTGAAGATGAACAAATTGAAAATGCTTCAAAACTATTGTTGGGAGGTGAGTGAGTGACCCTAAATCAGTATCACCGAATAGTTGGGAAATTCATCTGGATTGTGGGAAGCTCACGTACAGGTCTCCAGTCTGCTATTCCTCTTTTGCCTATAAGGGAATGACATTAATCAATGATGTGTGTTCTTA
>NW_011120573.1:0-478 GCF_000146605.3 Meleagris gallopavo
GCAAGGATCTCTTCCTGAAAATTCCTCCTTTGTGGAATATTGCTGTCCTAGATCTTCAGAGGTGGGTGAGAACTTTTCCTTTTCTTTGTAATGCCTTTTATCCTGCTAGTCCTTTTGTAATTATATCTCCTGTGTTACCATTCCATTGCATTGATCTTTCTGATTGTTCCAGTTTGCCATGCCAGGCAGGTGCTATGGCTCAGCCCAGGTGGCTGCAGGAGCACCACAGGAAGGGAACATCTTAAGGAAAGAGCTGAGGCAAATTGGTTTTGCAACTGTCAGTAGTTAAAACTAATCTTTGGCATATTGATGAATCCTAAGGAAAAAAAATCTCATTCTATTTGTTTTGTTAACATTGAACTTTTTAATGATCCTAGCCTATACTTGGGTACGCTTGCGAATTGGTACTGGATTCTATGACTGAAGGATTAGTCAGTACAATAACAAACGAACCCAAACCCTAAGCTAATAAACTAAA
>NW_011120574.1:0-747 GCF_000146605.3 Meleagris gallopavo
CGAGTCATCTGTCAATACTCCAGCTATTGCTGCTGCCATGCATTAAAGATATGTTGCCCAGGCACCGGATGAACTCTCCTTTGAGGTAAGCAGTTCAAGGCGTTCCTTGATGCCATGTACAGAAGAGCATCAGGTGTGAAGGTATCAGCAATATTGTCTGACACTTTCAGAATGTTTGAAGAATGAGTCATTTGAGCTGTGCTTCCTCTCAGCCGTGCTGAAGCTGGGATTGACGTTGCAATCTCTTGCAGGTGGGAGACATCGTTTGTGTTATTGATATGCCAGCAAAGGAGCTGACCCCCTGGTGGAGAGGCAAGCATGGCTTCCAGGTAGGCACGAGCTTCAGACTTGAGCATGCCACTTGAGTAAAGGCAGGAATCTCAGCTTAGAGCTGCTCTGCCTGCACAGGATGGCTTCTGCACGTCAAAGGTTTCCCTGTGTCAGTGCCAGAGGACCTTGCCTTTGGCTGCAAATGTAGAAAAATTATTATTACCTTTATGCAGGCCATTGTCTGCTGGGTAGTCTTACGGAGCGCCAGGCAAGCATGTTCCAAGGAAAATGTTATGTTGCTTTTGGTTTAACAGTTCAGACGTGGGAAATGCTGCATGCAATAGTTGGCCTCTCTTTCTGTCCTTGTTACAGGTGGGATTTTTTCCCTGGGGAGTGTGTGGAACTGATTACTAACCAAGTTCCCGAGGCTCTCGTCAACTCAGTGCCAAAGCCAGGTACGATGTTACATTTGATGGT
>NW_011120575.1:0-318 GCF_000146605.3 Meleagris gallopavo
GCAGCATAATATGGGCACTTGCTTCCTGAGTCCAAAGTCAGCCTTGTGGGCAAACTGCTCCCTGGGCTCTGTGAGCTGGGACAGCACATGCAGTGACCGCAGCACCGCTCGCTCCAGCCATGCAGCGTTCTCTCAGAGCTTCATGCCATGTGTCAGCACGATGCATAGGAGGGGTCTGTGCATAGTGCTTAGTTGGGGTTTCTGCTCTTGCAGACGCACTCCCTTCTGCAGAGGATGATGATGATGAAGATGATTCCTCCTCAGAGGAGAAGGAGGCGGATAACACCAAGCCGAACCGTACGTGTGGGATGGGTTTGC
>NW_011120576.1:0-493 GCF_000146605.3 Meleagris gallopavo
AGAGGAGAAATGATGTAAGTGATATGTTCTGACTAAACTTTTCTAAATTAGCTGCATTAACATTTTGAATACCACACTGAACAGGAGGTTTCAGAAAATCACAGAATCACAGGAACGCCAGGATTGGAAAAGACCTCCAGGATCATTCAGTCCAACCATCCACCTATCACCAATAGTTCTCAATAAACCATGCTCCTCAACACAAAATCCAAATGTTCCTTGAACACCTCCAGGGTCGGTGACTCCACTACCTCCCTGGGCAGCCCATTTCACTGCCTGACCACTCTTTCAGAAAAGTAGTATTTCCTAATGTCCAGCCTAAATATCCCCTGGCATCACTTGAAGCCGTTCCCTCTAGTTCTATCACTAGCTACAGAGAAGAGGCCGACCCCAAGATCACTACAACCTCCCTTCAGGTAGTTATAGAGAGCAATAAGGTCTCCCCTTGCACAGGGCACAATGAAGGAACCTGAGAAGTTGACTTCAAACGTTT
>NW_011120577.1:0-440 GCF_000146605.3 Meleagris gallopavo
GAAACCAATAGAAAAATTCTAATTGCATACTGTTTGCTTCTACTATTTAGTCCTAATCATAAGCAGAAAGAAATAAAAGAGCAAGAATAAAATATTCTGAACACACAAGGCAACCTTTAATCTAACTGTAAACAGTAATAAGCATTAGTCTAATTTGCATAGCACTTAAAGCTGTTGACTGAGGTTGACTGAGACAGAATTAAAGATGTATAAAAAATCTTAACTGTGAAGTTTTGAATCAGTACAAAATCTGATACAAGACTGATGATGGAAATATTGAACACAAAAAGAACAGAAGAAGAACTTCTAAGCACGGTTGGATAATAGTCTTTTGGATAGCTTAACAGTAAGTTTGTTGAGGAGAATGCAGCAACACAATCAAGTGGCTAATGGAAGGAAAAGATGTATCATAGTGGATAAACTTCAGTAAACTAAAAAGT
>NW_011120578.1:0-497 GCF_000146605.3 Meleagris gallopavo
TGAGGAGGGGAGGGGATTTTGGGGGGAGGAACGGGGCAGGTGGTTGCAGTCCTATGACGCGGCCATTTGCGGTGCCCCGTCCTTGCACTGAGGTGGGCACGGGGATGGGGGTCCTCGGAGCTGCAGAATTGACCGCAGGCCAAAACACAGAAAAACGAACGCTGAACATTTAATCGTTTACCATTCAGAGCAACAAAGAGAGAAATGACCGCGTTCCCAACCAGCTCCCAGCCTAACAGTCATTCCCCCCTCACGGCTTCCCTCCTCGGGGCCAACACGAAGCGGCTCCGCGTCGGCTTCACGCAGCTCCCGGAGCTCCGCACGGGGACCGACAGACCGACGGAAACCGGCACGTGGGGACTGCAGCTGCGGGGCAGCAGCTCAGCGCAGCGCTGCTGCTCGGAGCCGACGAGAACCGAAGCGCCCGCCTGACTCCGTGCCGGGCTGCAAGGCGCCTCGACCCGTGCGATCGCTGCCGCTCTTTCGGGGCTGCCCGG
>NW_011120579.1:0-490 GCF_000146605.3 Meleagris gallopavo
ATTAAATTTAAAAAAAAAGGATAATAAATAGAGTTTGATAATTTTTGACAAAAGAATACATAACATACAGTTCCAACAAACGTAAGTTTCATATCACCGCTTAAATAACTTCTGTGCACGACCCCTCCAGCTGCAATATTAGACCTCTGTTTGTTTTTTAGCTGTTGAAATTTAAGCCTGCTGAATATCAGAAATCAGCTAAAGATGCCAGCACTGCAGCTGAGGGCTGTAACTGGCCCATACCTGGGCTGCTGTGCAAGCTCTGACTTCTGCTTGCTTGCTCTGCTTTCTTGCATGAACACAAACCTCTCCCAAGAGTTCAGATTCCCCCTGAGACTTGATCTGATCTAAGCCTAGAAAATGGGAGAGCTGGCTGAACGTGGCATGCTGATAACAGCCTCCTTAATGTCCAGCAGAGCAGTGTAACAAGTATCTTAGATCACTAATCCCAAGTGGTTGAATAACCGAAATTTTTGCTTTTTCAACATTC
>NW_011120580.1:0-326 GCF_000146605.3 Meleagris gallopavo
AGTTCTTTAGAGAGTTTTTATCTCTCTCTTCTTTCTCTCTCAAATCACTGATTTTTATTTTTTATTTTTTTTTTAAACTTCATTATTTAAACAAACACAAATGAAACTTCTACTATTTGGTCATTGAGAACCAAACTGATGGTAGATAACTATGTTAAATCGATGACACTAACTTAAGGCATCAGTTTGTCAGCAGAAATGCTGGAAAAGGCTCTGTTTCAGAATAGGAACTTGTCCTTCAAATCTTGACATACATGTAATTTTTATTATCAAGGAGTTGAAAGAATCCAGCTCTAACTGTGTGTGTGTGTATGTGCAGGGGAGGT
>NW_011120581.1:0-426 GCF_000146605.3 Meleagris gallopavo
TGATGGGTCAACTGCATAAAGATTTGCCAGCAGAGCTGTTTCCCAAAGCCACTATATTTTATATAGAACCCCGTGAAGAATTTTTAACTTCATCCTTTAAGATATAATTTTATCATTGCTATTTTGGATCCTCCTCTTGTGGAGGAAGGAAGCTGGGACAGAGAAAAAGGAATATTAATAATGCTGCATGTATGAATTTGCTTTTAAGCCTCTAGACAGGCTTAGCAAAATAAGCTGCAGGATAATTTTTGAAGGGGGTGTCTGATAGATGTGGCTGAACACCTGGGAGTTGGGTTCAGTTTGTGCATCAACTTGTTTTGTGACCTTAGCTTTGTTCCCAATCCAGTGAAATTATACTCAAACAGGATAATTTCATCCCTTGCTAATTCTGTTAAGGGATTTAGAAAGACAAAAGGCTTTTTTTTT
>NW_011120582.1:0-440 GCF_000146605.3 Meleagris gallopavo
AAGATACTTGCAAATATACCACATACAGATGAAACTTTGGTTCCTCATCTTCACTCATGAAATGGTTCTAGGTACATGCTTTACCTACCTTGTAAGGAAAAAAAAAAAAAAAAAACTACTTTGACCATCTCAGTAGTGCTCATTTCTCTGTATCAAGAGATCTCAAAACATTAATAACCTTTTCCTTACAGCTCAAGTGGTGTGGCATTACCCCTATTTCAGATACGCAGATCTTTTGATTTAGTTGAGGTTATTGATACTTTGAAACCTACTAATAATTTACAATCACTAGTACCCATTTTTCAATGTAACAAATTACGTTTAACACAGAGTTATTTAAACTGCAGCTGCAAGTGATCAATATTCATTCATATTGGACACCCAGTAAGGGAATAAGAAATTGTAAGAATCAAATCTGTCCATGCGGCATGATTCAACCA
>NW_011120583.1:0-10904 GCF_000146605.3 Meleagris gallopavo
CGCCTAGCAAGACTCTAAATCCTGGGTGGTTGCGGGAAGCTTGCTGGGGAGGTTTTTCTGTGTTTTGACATCAACTTCCCATTGCTTGTTCCCTGTTTCCTTTAAAAAAAAAAAAAAAAAAAGCTAAGCAGTAGATAGTTGATAGCAGTTATGTACGCTTTTTGCCTATGCGTGAAGAAATGTCAGAGTTGAAATATGACACCTTTCTGCACACCTGACTCACCCATTCAGAAACATTTCAGAGGTATTTTCAATCGTTTTATCTCTTTGCCTTGAACTGCGGAGTTTAGTTTCTTTTATTTTTTTGGTCCTGGTGTTGTGAGTGTGGAACTTACTTGAAGACATAATTCCTTTCCTTTGAATGCCACATTTATGATGAATCTTGTTTTCATTGATGCTGCGCCTGTGTATCCATTTTTCTGCCTCCCCATATTGCACTCCCACCATTTCTTATTACTCCTACAGCAGATTTACCAGTTCTTCCATCATGTTTTTAAAAAGCATAAGTTTTAATAAAGGCACAAAGTCCTTATGGTTTGTAGGCAGTTGGATGCAGGATGCAATTTGTTCTGCTTAAAAAAAGTGTTATAAATCGATATTAAGAAGTTACTATTTAAAAAAAAAAAAAAATATCTATATTACCAAAACCAAAATGGTCATAAAGAGTCTTTCAGATGATAGCCCACGTTAAAAATGATAGCCCATGTTAAAAATGTGAAATGGGATTGTTAATTTTTAGTACAAGTAAAGCTATATAGTTCAAATCTCATCTTTTATGTTGTTACCTTATTATTTAGAATTTGTTAATGCTGAACACCTCACTAATATTTTAATATGCTAATAGAGCAAAATTCAGTAAGGAGCACTTTGAAAAAAAAAAAGATAGTAGTGTGAAACTAGCTGTCAAAAACATCTTTGTTTTGGAAAGTTGGTTCACAGGTAGTTTCAATGAGAACTTGAACTCAGAACAAAGCTCTGAAGACACAGTAGAGAGTTCAACCCAGTGCAGCACAGTTCTTTTCAAGTATTATATTGTTTTAATGGAATCTTGGAGCGGGAGCTTTAGCCCATTGAAATGTCGCTTAAAGGACAGGTTCTTCTGTCACTAGTTGGAGCTGTGTGGATGAAATGATCACAATAGAGTGTTGTAATGCATTTTAAAAGTGTGAGAAATCAGTTTGTCTAGACTAAGAGTGCGCCTACAGGGAATAGAAATTTTAGAGCTTCTGTGCTCTTTAGGTGTCAAGTATGTGATAGATGCCAAGCCTTTTTATTCCATATCTTTGGCAACAGCTCAGCTATGCTACAGTACCTTACATGTCTACAGCAAGCAAAAACAGTGATTTTATGTCAGGACAACTTGGGCTTCAGAAACCAGAAACTCATTGTCCTAACAACTGTCTGTTCAATTGCTAGCTTTAATATGGGGAAGATATCAATAAACAATTGCTGGATTCCCAGAAGGCATGGAAACTTCAACTATAATGAATCAAAGTGTGAAGAGCTAGCAACACTATGTAGATATTTTAGTTTCTGAAAGTAGGCAGATTTAGTTTTCACCTTGAAAATAATTTTTATGGGATGAATCCTATATATTGTTGGTAAAATAACTGTTTTGGTGCTGGACAAGTGCCCAAAAAACATGAGTTGTAGGGTTAATGTGTAGTGTTCTTACGGTTTCTAGCATGAAAGCTTAAAAAAAAAAAAAAAAAAATCCATAATACTGATTTTATTTTGTTTTATTATATTTTACTGATTTTATTGTGTTTTATTTTAATCCCAGAGAATTCTAGAGCAATTAAAAGACCTCCAAATCTGAAGCATAAAATTCATAGTGGACATAGAAGTTGCTGAGAATTATGATAGGAAAAAATGCAAATTTGGATGTACTTGGTGATAACAAGCAAACAGGTTTGTACCAAGCAAAGTCCAGGTTATTTCAAAGGGGAAATAAAATTACTGGAGAGTAATGCAAAATGTTCTCAACTGAGACTTGTTTGTTAAAATACGTATTTCAAGAGTAATACAGCAATCCAGATTTTTAAAAACACTTTTACTGCATTGTACTGCATTAAAAAAAATATTAAACAAAGCAGTTTGTGAATTCAAATAAGAAAACTTGAAGCTATTTCCTCCTGAAACTGTGGTTCAAGCTTCAGCAGTCAGAAATGCCAGTCTGTCTGTCAAGAGGTAATCTGTGTGTGTATTGCAACATTTTCCTAAGTGGTAGTCTTTCATATCAATGCTAGACTCTTATTAAAATAAACGTTATTTGATCCTAATGAAAGCATTTGTAATGGAATTGTTAAGATATTTGGACAGTTGCCTTTTGGTAGTCTGTGTAGAACATTTACAGTGTGAAAAATTAGTGTGTGCATTTGTTTTGCCTTCTTTTCTAATTGCAGATACAAATGAAATGCTTCAGATGTGCTCCCTGCTGTAGTTTCGAGGGATTGATCTCCCAGAGTCTATTTTCTGAAGAACACAAAAATATGAGACTTGCCTCATTTCAAAAGATGGTGTGGAGTCAGCACCAAGGGCTTTTAAGATTGCCACAAAGCAAAATCCCATAAATTAAGTAGCTACAGACATGTAAAGCCACAGTGTTTCCTTTAAACTTGTTTGCCTTTTCATACGAGTCATGCCACTGCTGATGAGATGAGTTCAATATGCCCAACTTTCTGTTAGGGTTTTTTTGGGGGCTAACACTACTTTACTACTTGTTTCTGGAGTGAGGAGGGGAGAGAGGGAGACCAAGGAGCTCCCACTGGCCTTTTAAGTATGTAAGGAACAGGAGTAGTTCAGCATCCTTAGAGATGGATTTGATGTTTGATTTCACACTCTACGGTATGAGGGTGAACTGACAGGTTAATTTTATGTAATTACTGTTTAGTTTTTAAAGAGAAAGTTCACTTTAATTATACAAGATGCTGCTGAGAGTAATTTTTCATAGCAGTTCATGTGACATTTTTCCCTATCTTATTAAAGACAGTTAATTCGTTTAGGCTGCTGTTTGTGGTCCTTTAGTTTTTATCTTCACTCTTTTTATTTGTAGATTGCTCAGAAGCTAAACGTCCGGGGGGGGAGGGGGCAAACTACTTTTGACTTCATTAAACATGGATTTTGTTTGGAAGGCTGGAATCTTCTAAATCCTTTTGTCCTTCAGAAGAATACCAAAGCAAAGGATGTTACCAGTGGCAAGTGGTGTAAAATCATGGAAAAACTTCCCTATCGAAAACGACTAATTAGTGTACAATACCTGTTCAAGAAATGTGTACTCAGACTGACACAGGTTGTTGAGCCATGGGCATTAGAGCCCCTGCTGTTGGTGAGGATCTAATGGTGCCAAATTAGGTAGCCTGCAGTAATCTGTGTATCTTGAATTTGAATGGAGTAGGGGGGCGAAGAAAAGGCCTGCAATTTGAGAGAGGATTAATGAAGTCAGCTGAGGAGTTGACATGAAATTTTGCTCTGCACTTAGATATCAACTAGTAGTCTTGAGAAGAAGCAACTCTCAAAAACAGGTGCTCACAGCCTGTGACATGGTTGGCCTTACTGCTTAAAGAAGAGGGGTCAATTTCATGTAATAATTAATGGTTAGAGAAATAAGAGAGCTGAGTTCTGGTACCTGCTCTGCCATGTCAGTTGTTGGATTATT
Source organism: Meleagris gallopavo (assembly GCF_000146605.3). NCBI lineage: Eukaryota > Metazoa > Chordata > Aves > Galliformes > Phasianidae > Meleagris > Meleagris gallopavo. The sequence continues at coordinate 3,659 of NW_011120583.1, forward strand.
GCAGAACAGATAAGTTGTGCCTCCTCCTTCATGCTAAGCATTGCTTTATGGTTCAGTCTAGATGTTTGTTAATTATCTGCAACCTTAAGCACATTTACATTGTAGTGCCCGAATAGCTGACGAGGATCTTGGTGGGAAGACCTGCTCATATTTGGTTCAGGCTCCTGATGTTAATGTAGAACTTTGTTTCCATGTATGCTATAATTTTCCTTTCAAGGGTTTAAAAAAAAACAAAAAAACGAGCTTATGATACAATTCCATGGTAGCTTTAGCTGGTGCAAATAGGATCAGTCCTGGCTTCACAGCTGCAGTTGGAGGGGATGTCTTGCTCCTCCTCTGGCTCTGACAGTTGTATAGGTGGGAGATGAGCAGGTTCAGGTGTCTGATCCATGTGAAATCTTGTTGAGCCAGGGGAAGCAGGATGACAGCAGCCCCAGTTGTGAAACTGCTTCAGCGTTAGAAAACTGGACTCATAACATACATTTCTGCAAAACTCTCGTATTGTGATTGTAAAAAAAAAAAAAAAAATCAAGCATGACATTGTATAAAAAGCAGAAGCAGTATTAGTTTACACACCTTTCATGTGAAGCCTTTTTAACAAATTCCATTGTATTTTTCGTAGAATATCTCTACTCTAACTGGTGTTCCAGATGAGCACATCAAAACCAGAAGAGTTCACATTTTTGTTCCTGCACGTAATGCAATGCAGGCAGGAGTTAACAATACGAAGAAGTGGAAGATGGAATTTGATAACAGGGAGCGCTGGGAGAACCCTCTGATGGGTTGGGCATCTACGTGAGTAGTTACTGAACTTTTCTATATTTCACTTCTACCCGTCATGTAAATTTTGAAATTGACTATTTGTAAATCTACGTAACAGCATTTGCATCAAGTGAATGGTCAGGTTTGTTTGTCATATGATTAACGATCATGTAAATACAGATTTTAGTTTACAAAATCTTCTTAAAGAGTTTGAAAAATGTTACCCAGAAATTTCTACTACTGTATTTGTAAGTAATGTTGCTGTATAACAGCGCTGGGGAAGGAAGGTTATTAGGTACCTGAAGCAATAAATCTTTCTCAGCTGTCAGTTCCGTATATTAAATTTGGTTATACATAAAATAATGATATCTAGCATTTGGAATTTCTTTTTACAAAGTTTTATAAAAATCCTAAAAATCTGAAATGAGGAGCTACAGTCAATTTTTAACAAACAAACTGTTTAAAACATCCGTTTTTTTTAGCATTGCTATTATGACTTGTAAATACCTTAAATATGCCAAAATCTAGAAAAGTAGTAACTTCATGGTAACTGTGCAAAAATGTAGAGATGTAACTTTGATGCAGCTAATTTTTTTTTTTTCTAAATAAATGTACAACCTACATTTTACAGTGTGGTTAGAATTCCTTTAAATTCTTCCAATGATATTATAATTTTGATTGGAAGCCATTTTGTTAGAAGGTTGTTCAGAAAAGTTAATTATTCTCTGTAAGCAAATATCAATAGAAATTAATCTTCAGACTTCAGAAAGGATACAGTGTGTTCTGGAAATTTCTGGCTACAATCATACAGGCACTTATGATTAAAGAACGTAAACTGCTGATGAAACTAAATCTGAATCTTTAAATATGAAATATTTAGGGATTTTTTTTTCCCCCAAAGATGTATTAATATTGTAAATTTATCATAGTTTGATTTTCAAAATAACTCTGAAATCAAGTTATGATATTTGCAGCCTGTAATGTCTTGGTTGTATTAGCATTGCAAAGAAATTAGGAAAGCTGAGACAGTACGTCATTAGATGAGGAAAAATATTAACTTAGAATTAAAATAATCTAACACGCTTTTGGCTGGTATGATTTCACTGCTGCAAGTAGCCACTATATTTAGCAAGCCATGATTGAGTTGTTTCACACTGGCCTAAATTAGGTAATAGACTGTTGACCAGCAATACACCTTTCCCACCTTTCTTATGTTCCGCACAAAGTGTCTGGCCACTACCATGTGGTTTATTTATACCCTTGCACAGATTACAGTTCTGTAACAGGTGCCAGTAACACCAGCTTTACAGTTCAGGTTTAATTTAACTTTTCCTCTAATTCCCCTTTGCTGGGAATGTGTCCTCTCCAAACAACTTATTTTCTGGAGCCAAAATAATGTCTTTTAAGGTTTCTAACAACCTAGAGAAATGTCCATATTATCAAGGGTTTACCTGAATGCTAAATTGTCCTGGAGTGCTTTTAGCACAGGTATATAAAATGGAGTGGCTGTTCTGAATTAATCCATTCCTGAGTGCATTTTTATTTTGCAGTAAGGGAAGGAATGTTTCTTGCATAACAAGCATAAACAAGCTCCAGATCAGCCAAAAGTGAGGGCTGTGTTGTGAATTGACATCGCTAGGTCAAGGGTTTTGTAAACTATTTTCTTTCATTCTTTAAAGAACTCTCAACAAATATTAGTGGACATCCTGGGAATTTCAAGTTACTGTTCAACCCCAGAAAAAACTAACAAAAGTTTCTTCAGATTAATTTTCTGCAGAAGTTGTTCTCCAGAGAACAATTTTGCCATTTAATTTTGAAGAATGTAAGGCAATTAGCGATGAGCTCATTTTGCTCTGGACTCAATATACTTATTTACCTGTAGGTCTTTGCTATGTTTCTGTCATTTTAGAATCTTAATACAATCTTTCCTAACATTTATTTATTATTGTTATCTCTTTGCAGTATTGTGGTTTTTTTGTTTTTTTTTTCAATACAAGTAACACAATTATACATCTAAATAAAACGGATCCGTGTCGTTTTAATTGGTAGCCTTCATTACAGGAAAGTTAATTAATTGTTCTTGAGTACATCCTAACATAGGTTAAGAAACAGAAAAATCGTATGGTTTCTATTGCATAGGATCATATAAAAAGAACAAAAGGTGGAATTCCTATTTGCAGTCACTGATAGACAGCCTAGAGCACAGGAAATCCTGCAGCACTGTTACTACTGTCAGGACATCATGTTGGCATTTCTGAACTCTGCTGTTTGCTCACAGATTATCACAAATTTAAATACATGGGTAGCTCATTCAGAGAAAGAAATCAGAAAGCTGTGTATAAATTGGATGAAGGATGAACATAAAGGAAAAGAGAACGCGTGATTTCTTCATTTCTTTATTTCCAAATTGCTTCTGTTTGGGAAGGTTTTCACTAAATGTGCAGCATTGAACAAGTACAAATTATACATCAAACTTAAATTTCTTTTTTTGCTGCTTAGTAGCACTGACTAGATTTTTCCAACCTCAGAATCTAATCACAGAAGAGATGAACAGTAAGCATTAGCTGTCCAAATACTGCGATATATTGGGTTGCTTGATTGTCCTTTGGTCACACTATGAGCTAATTCATAGTCCCTAATTCTCTATACTGCTTTTATAAGATAAATATTTACAAATTTTTAGAAAAACGCATGATAGTGATATGTCAAAGTCTAATGTTTGCTTTTATCCAATGTGGGTTTTTTTTCTTGGGGAATATATTGAATTTATACATACATCAGATAAAATTACATTGTTGTCTTTGCTGGAAGCTAGATTCCCTGTCTTCCCCTCCCCCTCTGCCAGTCACAGTCTTTGTCCTTTATTGTATAGAATTCAATGTATCTTTGGTTGCTTTTTCTCTTCATTTACCCTTATAGCTTCAAAGGGAACAGTCAGAGACAGCTCGGTCAATAGTAGATTGCAATTTGGTCTTGTCTTGAAGTTGTCTCCCAGGCTAACATGCTGGCTCAGGGAAGCATTATGTAATCCTTGTGCTCCTGCAGCCCATTTCTTGTATCTATGAAAGTCCTGTAGATTAATTTTTAGAACCCTACTTCTTCACCTTTTGTCATTGCTTCTAAAGTAAGCTTTTAAAGCAAAATAAAAGTATTGGTTTTTACTGAGAATTTAATTCATTTCAAAAAGCATTTTTCTTTTTTACTTTCTTTCAGAAATGTAATTGAGAATAGCCGATCATCAAAAAATAACCACTGTGTAATTGGTTAGCTAGCGGTTTGAGTTTCTGAACTTTGTTTTCAGTGATGGATTAAAATCTCATTGCTGTACTGGAGTGATTTTTGGAGGTCACATGACTTCAAATAAAATATCAACTTGTTCACATTCTCTCCAATATCTCATTAACTCCTGCTCTGCTCACTTTGATATTCTGCATATGATTACTCTCCCACTAACTGCTCAGCAGACGTCTTCCCTCCTTAAATTGTTCTAAGTTGCCTTAAGCCTCCTATTCTTTCAAAAAGAGAGGGACTGCATACCTTTCAAAATCAAAATAAGATTGTTGAAAAGCATTTATTTCAACCTCAGTATGTAGTTAGACAAGTTTGTTGACTAAAAAACTTATAACATGAATTTTTTCATTGAGTTGGGGGGAAATTTCAGTAAACTGAAAGACAAAAACAATACTGTACACAACATAAAAGTTAATCCTAGAACTAATGAAAATGTAGGAATTTTGAATGGCTAAAATTTAGTCTGCTTTTGAAATCGTGTACTACAAAATATTGTGCAGGCAACTTGAGATGCAGGTATAATTATTTTATACTTTGTTGTTAAAATCTGTCATCTGATTTCTTACAGAGCTGATCCTTTGTCCAACATGGTTCTTACTTTCTCTACTAAAGAAGATGCCATTGCCTTTGCTGAAAAAAATGGTGCGTATTATATGTATGAGACACGATAGATTCAGCTTGTTTAGTTCTCATGGATATACGGAACTGGTATAACTGAGTTAAGACCAGGAATAATATACATGGAGGTTAAGTTTTTTTCAGCATTCTTCAGCTTTCATCAGTATGTAGTCCAGGTTAATTAGAGAGAAACATTTCTTGATCAGACCAAATTGAATAGAGTTGCTAGGTGATTCTGCTGTGAACCTATAAAAATAGAAAAACTTTACTAACTTTTGCAGTTAAAAAGCTGAATTGTGTGATTCTTTCTTTTGACTTGTTAATGTCTGGTATATTTAGTGTTCCTATTGCTCTGTGAGTAATAGATTCAATATCAGATGCAGCTGGAAATAGGTATTTTACAAAATTTAAATGTACATTTAGAAAGAAACGAGGACTGTAGGCACCTGGCTTCTATGCTGAGATATAATTGAAATCTGTTAATCTAGAGGAACACAATTCTCTGTCCTTTCAGTGAGAACTACCCGAGTTTTACAACAAAATTCTTTAAAACCTCAAATTTATCTTCCACAAGTCCTAGATATTGCAAGTATTCTGATAAAAGTAGGATTCAGTTTTAACTCAATTCTCACTTAAGAACTTTGGAACTTCAGGTGAGCTATCTTTTCACCTGTCTCCTGAAGCATCTTCTGTAGCTGGAAAAAGAGTACTGTGAATACAGTAGCAGGAGAGATCTCTGTCCAAAATGTGACTTCTGAGAATAGTCTGAAATTGAAACGAGGAGACACTTGCAACTGGATGAAATTAAAAGTTTAGACTGTAGGCCTAAATTCTTTTTTGTTCAATCCGACATTACTATTGAAAGACATACAGCTTTTGTAACAAGGATGGAGAGATTTCTATGCCACAGTAGCCTTTAGTTGTCTGGTAAGAATGTTCTTCCAGAGAACATTCCAGAGAAAGTACAATCTGCTTTCTTTCCCTTTAGCTTGTATGACAGAGTTCTAGGCAAGAATTATCTCCCCCACCACTGTGGTACTTTTATGATAGTGAGCTCAGCTGTTTTGAAAAACTGAAGGTGCCTAGCTGAAGAAGCCTGTTCTAGAGTGAAGTCTTATCATATATGGTAGCCTCTTGCAATCCAAAGTTAGATGTAACTAATTGTGGATTTTTGATACCTGTAGCAGCCCAAGTAATTGTGCAGGCAGTTGCAAATCTCTTGGAGGCACTCAGCACCTCTTTATCTAGAATATAAAATGATGAAGCAATAAGCTGGGGCTGTAGATTCCATTCCAGCAGCTGAGTACCTCAAAGTTAGGTGTTATAATGCTGAATGTTGTGATATTGAAGTCTGTCTCTGGCTGTAGTTCTGGCCGTTTGCTCAAGCTTATACTGTTAGAACAGTAGACAAAAGTCAGTGCCTTCATAGATGGAAAGAATGTTTTCAAAACCTCACCTTGTGTTCCAGAGGTTCTTGTAGAAAAATCAATATTGTTTCAACCTTGTAATCAGGGTAACCTTTTTGTGTTATTGGTGGGTACATTAAATTGAGGCTCATTGACAGGACGACCTGTGTCTTAAAAATGTTTTGATGTCCTCATGTGTACATTGAGCATTCTCTGTGAATAACAAATGTAAAAATTCAGGTATATGTTAAATCTTCTCAGATTTAACGACACTTCATTTTAAAGCAAAGGAAGAAATATATCATTGTATCAGTATCAGTTATAACTACACTTTTACCATTTCTAGCTTCCACTCAAGTATTTCAGCTTTGAGTGAAATGTTGCAGCTGAAGAGACCAAACTTTGGAATACTGAGTGCTGCCCTGGCAACTTTCCAGGCACCTGGAGGCTGCAATTGATTTGCATTTTGATTTACATAAACACTGATGTCTCCACCTCCTCTTTTCTGACACTTTTTAGCATTTCTCTTGCTTAACTATCACATAATTTACTTGTCTTCTATCACTTCATTCCCTTCTCTTTTACTCTTAATTTTTTACGTTCTTATAAAAAGTTTAGCATTGTACTCCCTTCTGATGTTGAATTCTATTCTTTGCTTTTCCTTACCTTGGTCCTTCCACCTTTCCTTTTTCTTAGCCTTTCCAAGGTCTTGATTCTTTCCCAAACTTTTAGGACTGGACTTCTCTATGCTGCCTTTTCCTTGTGACCTTACCTTTCTTTCTGTCCTAGCTTTTTTCGTTTTTTTGTCCCACAGAGCCTTAGTACCTGTGTGATACTCTAGAGTTGCAATGCTGTGAACTTGCAGAGCTGTATACAGAAATGGTCAGTGTTCCCTATTGAGCTTTTTTGCTGATGACTGTCAAGTTTTCTGAAGGGGTACTGAAAGTTGAGGTATGCAAAGTCTCTCAATTGTGAGAACAGGCATGTGTCAAGTGCACGATATTTCTGTATTCTCTGTATTCTCTGCCAGCTGCAAAGGAAGTACATAGTGGATTCCTATCTGCTGAAAAAAAATACTAATGTTGAAAGGTTTAAGATGCATTTGCTCTATATTGTATGCAATGAATATTTAAAATTCTTTTTTCTTTTTTTTTTTTTTCTTCTTTTTT
>NW_011120583.1:13701-16744 GCF_000146605.3 Meleagris gallopavo
TTTTCTTCTTTTTTTCTTTTAATCTCCCCCAACCATTTCCCCTGCAACTCCTAGGCTGGAGCTATGACGTGGAAGAAAAGAAGATTCCAAAACCTAAATCCAAGTCTTACGGTGCAAACTTTTCCTGGAACAAAAGAACACGGGTGTCTACAAAATAAGTTGGCATTGGCTGTCTCTGACTGTGAATAAAGTCAGCTGTGCTGTATTTATAGTAGACGTATAATACATCTCTTAATCTCCTAATAAATTTGACCTTTAAACTACAAATGCATCTTGTGATGTCTATTTAAAATGTTTTTGATGTCTCCAATTGAACCTGTTACAAACTTCCCTATATATAGAGGAGATTTGGGGTGTTCATACTTGTAAAAAATTGCTGCATTAGGAATCTATCAGAAGGAATGTTTGCAATCAGCTGCAACTTTAAAGAAAGGTTGTGGTTTATCTTTCACAGTAATTTTATATTCAATATCTTGTTTAAATTTTCAGTATATATGAAATCTCTCAATAGCAGCTTGTTTTTTTTCTCATACATAAGACAAATTTATCAGTTGAATAGCAGAATATGAGATGCAGAATTTAACATTTGAACGTAATTCAAATGGTTCTCTGTAAATGTATGTTGTATAAGCTCTGTCTTGCTCAAATTAATATTGTCATTATTCCTGAATAACAGAATTGAATAACATAAAAAGAAACCACTATTTTTGACTTAGATGTGCAGGGGACTTAGTCGAAGACTGAGATTCTAGTTATTTCTCGGTGGTGGTCTTCCATCGTGAAACAAAAACAGTTAAATATTCACAGATTAAGTCTCAAAGAGTGTCCAGATGCCTCACACCGGATCACCATATACATATTATTATGTATATTCCTCTGTGTTTTTTATTGCTAGTTACATATTTATCTGCATTGAAGTTTCCTTGAAGTTGCCTAACAAGAGATGTAATGATAGAGTCTCAGCCTTAGTATTGAATATATAGCCTAAACTCACTCTGTGTTACAAGACAATAAAGCATTGACTGTAATAATGTACAATATCATGTTTTGAATACTTTGTCTTGCATACCTGTGGCTTTTGATTTATTTATTTTTCTTTTAAATTGTATTTAAATTGAGATATCAGTGCAAGATCGTAGAAATTTATTACGATCTGAGGGAGAGGTATGTTTTTTGATAGGCAATTTAAAATTTTATCTCAACCAATTCTCATAAAAGAAACTGTCGAAATGTTTCTCTTCACAGAGCTCATGAGTAGTGTAAGTGCAATCCACTGAATTTTAGCAAAAAGAAGGCATGAAACTACTGTATGTTGTTCAGATTTGTTTCAGTTTTAACCAGCTGCCCTGTATGCCTGCTAACATTTGTTTAAACCGGTGTTTATAAGCAGTTTCAGTGTAGTCAGCCAGCTGGGTGATGTAGCTGTTACTCCACTTCGTCTTTTTTGAAAGCTGCATTATGCAGCAGAGTTTAAATTCCTCCAGAAGTTCCACACCAAATTGATATCTTAACAGTCCAGAATCTACTGCATCTCTGTATTTCAGCTAAGGTAAATATGCTGTTCTTATTAAGGGAACAGTAGAAAGAAAAGCCATAAGGATCATTGGCGTTTTCTTTTGTTGGTTTTTGTTGTTGTTGTTGTTGTTTCTTTTTGCATTTTGATGTTGAAGATCAGGAAAATTTTACTTAAATGATCTTTGAACTTAGTATGATAGCTATCAAAATCAGAAAGTGCTTGGGTATCCAAAGCAGCCAATGCACAGCTTGGTTTTTGAAATTGTATAGTCCAAGGTAAAGACTGATAAACAGGAAATACTTAACATGATTATTATAAAGATTATCTATGGAGGTGATGTATGTTGATTTATGCAGTTCATAACTAGAGCTAGTTTCACATAAAGCAGTTTCTTTGTTTCTCCAGCTAATAGAATTATTCAAAAGAGCATTCATTACATCAAATTTCGAATTTCATTTTTTTCTTGGAAGAGGCTAGAGGAAGGAAATTCTTGTTTGTTTCATATATACATAAATAAAACTAAATTGTAATTTATATAGATGGTTCTCTAACAGGCACTCTACTTTGAAGTTGTTTAGTGAGGTTTGGGCCAAGAACTTTTTTTTGTCCTTCCTCTTTCTTAGGACTTGGATGGTTTTCTGCTGTAGGGTGTGGGGCTTCTTGATAATGAGCATGTTGACATTGATGTTGTTCGTTATTCCTACCGTAGTCTTCAAACCCTAGAAGTGAAATGAACTTCAGGAGCTTGCAAAAGTCAAAACATTACGATAGGAATATATTTTAGAGATCAAAAAACCCTATTAATTATTAAACCTCATTACCTCTTCACTAACTTATCAAGTGCTGTAGCACTAGTCTTAAACAGAAGTTGTACAAAAGTCATACTTGGCCGGCTTTAGAAGTGAATGACAGGTAAAATTTGCCACAAATCTAGAATGTATCAAAACAAAAGATGCAACAATTAACCTACCGTAATTAGGTTTTTGAATATCCTCAACCTCTAACTATTCAACAGTAGAAATCTGTAGGGCTTTTTGGGTCTCTTAATGTAAACACTGCATGAGATTTGGAGATACGTCTTAATCTTGGAGGTAGCTGTTCATCATCAAGTTCTTCCTGGCTATAATGTTTCAAACTTCTGGAAGTTCATGGAAGAAAAAGAATTTTGGAACAAACTAAACACATTATTTATGTGAGATTTACAGATATTTGAGGTATCTGATGATCTTATGCAGAAACAATGAACTAGATTTCAAAGAATCACAAGACAATTACATACCAATACTTTAGAGAAGCCTTATACAGTTGTCAGATCTGCAAAGTATGTGGTACATATCTTCTATTTTACATTTCTTGACCATATGAAAATTTTGATGTATGACATTTTGGAAGATTGACCCTCCAGTTCTATAATTTCTGTTTAAAAAATGGAACATTCCTACTGAATTTTATTTTATCTTTATCTTTATCTTTATCTTTATTTTATCTTTATTTTAATTTTATTTTAATTTTATATTTTATTTTATT
>NW_011120584.1:0-7200 GCF_000146605.3 Meleagris gallopavo
ATGAAAAAAAAAAAAAAATCAGCCAAAATCAGCCAAAATATTTATGAACAAGTGAAAAATAACTTGCTTATTAATTGAGGACGTAACAGCTCCAAGAGCTATAATGCAGCCACAAAAAAAAAAGTCAGTTCTAAGATTAGGGTAGAACTATTTAGCACCCTACAAACTACTCTTGAGATTTCACCTACTGATTTTGTTCAAATTAGTTCAAAATCAGAGAAGCTGCAGAGTCTGTTTAAGAGAGGGCTCCCAAAAACTTGGCTTTGTTAGCACACAGAAGAGGTCCAAGGAAACCACAGCACTCTAGAAAGGCAGACAAACAGAATATACAGAAAACAATTAAAAGACAAAGCTACAGAGCTAACCTAATAGTGTGAGCACCACTGCCATGGGAATTAGGGAAGGAACACTAACAGTTCAGGAGATGCTCTGCTTCGTCGTAGCCGGGCAACTGCAAAAAGATGGATTTAGTCACCCAGGGGTGTCTCCTAATTCAGTCCTAAAACAAAGCTCAAGTGCATTATGTTGGAAAAACAAAACAAACTCTCCCCTCCCCTTTCGTTAATAAGGCAGTTTCATAGCCCGAGTGGCCTGTCAGGCAATTTGGTGCTACTTACTGCTTGCATTATTCCTTAGTTTTGCTTTTAATAAAAACGAAATCAACTTTTTAAAGTTTTCAGCAAGGACAGAAAGAAGGAGAAGTCTTTAAAAGAACAAAATTACACTGAGTTCAACTTATTCTCCAGAAGCAGTAGGCTGCATTCACCTTCCCCTACTTTGCTGTCCCTAAAGTCAGTAACATCAGCCACCTGCCCTTCATCAGAGAGCACCTATGGAGAAGGGACAAAGACTCTGCCCCGAGGGGTTACTTCAACAACTCACTGCCTCACCACCTAGGATGTTTAGCTTTCAAGGTCTAGGCTGTTCTCACTGTAAAATGAATAGAATGTACCCGCACTTTATTATGCAAAAGCACAATGAGTTCAACTCTTGCTGTTCCCAAAAAGTCTTACTCGGTCATTTCTTATACAGGGGACAGTCATTTAAAAACTTAAAGACTAAAAACCACCAGGAGCAGAATAGAAGTGAGCGTTGTTTCACTCGAGCTGCATGCCACAGCCCATCTTAGAGATGCATTTCTGTAAAACAACTTCACCAATTCATTTCGTGCTATTAAAAGACAGACTAGCATCTTGCTTTGCACAGGGAAACTTAACTGGAGAGGTTTCAAGGTTGCAGGCATTACCATTTGGAACAGCAGCCACAATTTAATAGAGGCATTGGGCAGCTTGTGCAACTCCAGCAGGGCAATACCGAGTGCTGGCCAGAAGCCCCATCAGCTCTGCAGAAGCCCAGCTCTGCCCTCCCCAGGCTCTGCACCATGTTCTTTGCACTTCCCTGCCCACTGCCTGCCCCAAGCCATGCCCCCTGGTATGAAACAGCACATGCAGGGGGATAAATGAGTGACAGACTCTTGGGATTACACTCGAGTGTCAGTTTGACCCTTATTAATACTACCAAGGAGAACTACAGCCCCAGTTCCTCATCCTTAAGGATAAGGGCAGGCATTTTAATTGGTTTCAGGACTCTTGAACTTGTCTTTCATACTCCTTTCAGCTCTGGCACTCACCCTTCCCTGTTGTTCAGGTGCTGGCAGGTAGGATGGATAAGGCAGAAAAATGAGACAAAATTAACCTCAAATTATTTCCCAGATCCAGAATGAGAGAAGTCTTAGATCTCAGGCACACCTGAGGCAGTCCTTCTCAGCCTGTACCAGACTCTTCCTGAGAGCCACAGCTTACAATCAGGTGAATGTTCTTCCTGCCTTTAAAGCTTTCAGAACACACCATTTTAAACAAACTGCTTCCTTCACCCTGTCAATCACTAAATTTCAAGTTTCAGAAGTAAATATCTCTATCACACAGAGTTTTATCATTGAACAAGATAAAAACCTAAATACTTATTAAAAGGTTCTTCTAACGAGCACAATTTTAAGCTTAAGTGTAGGATCTTTTTTTCCCCCTCTCACAACATGCAGTCTGTCTGGGTGCTAAGCATCTTATTCTCCTTTCCCTGAAATTCCCAACTGACACCAAGGCTGTGGGGCACTGAATACAGAAGTCCACTTGTGCCTGTGAAAGAAGAGCATGCTCTTTCAGCTCAAACACTGGAAAAATGCTGAAAAGAATGTAGAAAAGCAAGACTGAGATAAACTAGAACAACCAGTGTTTCAGAGGGTATAATCAAGGCTACGTGTCCGGGAGACCAGCACAACTTGGACTTCTCAGGAACTGCATGCAACGTTAAATAACCTGTTGCTCAATCAGCATGGCAGAAAAAGCATTACTCCTCTTTCTCTCCTCCTCCCATTAGCACTGGGCTAATTTAAGTTGCCACATAGGAATGCAGAATTGGTTACAGTTGTATTGAACTCGTGTCCTAGCTGAATGCACAAGTGCACTCAAACATACTCTGCTATGTTAAGAAAAACAAATACTAGGGGAATGATTCAGGATTCCAAGAGGTATCAGGGCAGGTCACCACTACTGAGGAGAACACATAACCTGCCCACATAACAGTGAGCCCTCTGAAAACAGATAGAGAAGAATAGTACTTGATATCAGTTCTTCATAAACTCAAGTTCAAGCATTACTTCACAGCATTTGTTCATGCAGAATCAGTGTATTTCCTTAGCTGTGTCCTTTCTGATTAGAGCTTCAGGTCAGAATGGAAGCAGGGTTCCTTCCCTAACAACTCCAGTATAGTTCAGCACTCACTGAGCTCACCACAATCAACAAGAAAGCAGAACTCGTTATATATATATATATATATTGTATTTGTATTTATTTTAAGATGAAAAGTTATTTTCATTTATCCTTTTTTTCCTGTCCAATGTATTTACTGCAAATGAAAATTTCCATTTTCTCCGCTCATTCATAAGTAGCAAAGAAGGGCAAAGCCATCCAAAGCTGGAAGAACGGCACCTTTGAATATTTACTTGGCTCTTCAGCTTTCGTGTTTCACAGCAGTTATACAGCTTGGAGATAAATGACACCGTGGAACTTGCCTCTGAAAGAAGGGAGAAGGGGAGATGAAGCTGCAAACTTGGAGTTAGGCACCTAGAAGTAGACCAGGCACACAACAATAGATTTATGAAAGCTAGTGTAGCTAAATGAAGTTATAATCAAAATAATACGCTGCTAATGAAAGCTCTGTGTTGTTATAAGCATGGAGTCTATCAATCCAAAGCGAGAAATTCAGAACAAATACAATTCAGTCAGACACTAAATCCAGAGCCCAGCTAATGTGGACAAGTATACAAATCTTTCTGGTTTATGGGATACTTTAGAGAACATCAAGATAACATACACCAAGTACAGTCATCCATCTCCATTAAACACTTCTGCGGCATAAAGCTGGACTGCAACCAAGCCATGCCAAATACCTCAAAGCATTCCAGAAAGAGCAAGGGCTGGAATTCAGTGTGCTCTTTATCAGTGTTGAACACAGAACTGGCATCTGATCGCCCCTACGCAGCACACCACATATCCCAATAGACTTTAAGAACAGCAGCCAGTTTATGATTTCAGGTATGAGAGACTGCTCTGGTCCCAGCAATCCCCTCCCTCGAGTCCCCTGAGGGCTACACTTTTCTCCAATTCTAAATCTAATCTAAAAGATTCTGAATTTCTTCCATTTAACACGTGGTCTAGCAGCACTACACAGAGGGAGACCACAGGCTTCTGCTAACCAAGTTACCTCCCCACAGAAGTAAAAGTCCACGGGAAGGGAAGTAAAAATCTCATTCACGTAACTCCCTTGAATGCCTTTTTCTACATGTACATCAGACACGCAGTTCTCCAACAAAACATTGCCTCATCCATAAGTTTATTTCACATGCCCCAGTTAACACATCTAACATTCACACACTGGCATGAGAAAAGAAAGAAAAGTAGCAATGTAAAATGATTCTTATTTCACAGGAGTCTATGACCTAGAATCCAATGGGGCAGTTACAAAATTGTGCCATGGAGTTCTTATTGAAAATAATATTCGGAAAGAAGAAAGCCAATACAAAAAAAAAAAAAAAAAGTAAACATGAAAATCACAACCACAATATTAACATGAAAAACCCAGACAGTCAGAGCTATCAAAATGTCTGCCAACAGGGCTCAAAAGCAGCTGTTGGCTCTGCCAAATCAGTTCGTTTCTGAAATGCATTCCTTTGTCATCCTCCCAATGGCACTAAACAGGATTTCCTGCATTAAACTCATTTTTCAGCATTAAGTAGCATTCACAGTGAATCCAGCTTTAAAAGTATTGACATTAGGAGCACATTGTTTATCCTCTGCATAGCTAGAGCAGCAACTCCCACTACCCAGAATTAGTGGTTCTAACAAACACATTATTCCATTTTTTTCCAACTTTCACTAAAAACTGAAAAATCCCAACTGTTTTGCTTTAGCTCAGCTGAAAACAACGATTTTTGTTGCTTAGAGCAAGCAAAAGCTTCAAAGGGTGCAAGAGGCCCCAAGAAAACGCACTACAGCAGAGTCTGGAAGGACAGCACTGTCGTGTCATACTTGTAAAGTTTGTTACTGTGACTTCAGATAAGGAAAAAGCAGTGATCCGAATGAGATCGTTCTTCAACAGATTTATTCAGTGTTAGGATAATTTCTGTACACCACCTTTTTCTATTATGTAAAAATTGTCATTTGCTGTGGCAAACAGAGGGCTACAATTGCTGAAAAGAGAACCGCAGCTTAAGCTCATTTGCAAAGTGATATCTCTCTCATTACCAAACAATTACCGTTTATTATCTCTAACCTGCCTTACAGCAAACCAAGACGATTCCCATTCATTTGCACTTCGTGAATACTGCAGTAGTCGAGCAGAAGTAAATCCCTCGCAGCAGCTGTAGCTCTAACAGCATATCAGAGAAACGAAGAGCCAAAAAGATGACTACCAGCCATCGGGCACATCCTCTGCTAGTGCCTGCACACACATCTCTGCAAGTCATCCACTTGCTGTGGTTTGTGCTGGCCTCCTCAAGGAAACTTTCAGTGTGAAATATCTCCTTAAAAGCATGTTTTCTGAATAGTCATTTTGTCTCAATTCCCTTTTTCATTAATACTATAAACAACTTCTTTTTTTTTTCATCTTAGGATTTTCTGAACTCAAGGCCTGGAAACACCCGCAAGTCATCACAATAATCTTTCCTTCTCCCTTACATCACCACCCAATTGAGACAAATAGCTAAACAGCCAAACATTGATCTTTCCCATTACTTACCTCCTTTAACTTCAAACTCAAAAAGAAGAATATGGGAACCCCCTACAAGGTCTATCAACAAAGCTACAGCAAATCAGAGCCTATAGCTCTGCCACATAGTCCTGCCAACAAAGTGTGAAGTGAAATAGCGATAGTGCTAGACAGAACTTTGAAGGCAAGCCATTGAAGAACCAAGTGCTATAGATCAGAACCACCTTTGGCAGCAACTTATTCAGGTGAGATACGACTTAGTGGTCTTCTGTTCTGCTCCACAGAAATTCATTTCCTTGAGTACACTGTTCCAGCAAACGTGTCAGAAATTCACCTACTGCAATAGCTATGGCTTTGATATGCTGAAAGACACTGTCAGAGCTGTTAGTTTCCTCTTTCTCACTAGCTATCTATAGCACATATCAACAGCTTTTCCAGCATGCCTCTAATACTTCATCACCACCATGCGTTCATCCTGACTCACGGTCAACTTCCAGTAACCTTTCATTACACAGAACTTAAAGAAAAAAAAATCCCTGACCCCACCTTATCTTCTAGAAAGCAACTTTTCTTTTTAAAAAAGTAGATATCCATTGGATATACACAACCAACAGGATGCATTTTTTGTTTAGAGCTGCACAAAAATATAGGAAATGGTCACTGTTTTGACATCACAACAACACAAAAATATTTTTGTGAAAAAGAAGGCCATAAGGTCAGATATTTGACAGATGACATTTAGAACTGCAAGCAAATTCCAAGTTCTCTTAGACCACGCAGATTACATATTTCGTTTGCAGTAAGATCTCATTTTCTCTTTACATGCAATTAAAATCTTTACTGTTACATCATTTTATATAAAGCAAGGCCACAAAATGACACTAAAGGATTTAAAGCACCTTATTTCAAAACCTTGCAGGTCTTGGCCCGTGGTATCCACAAAGACTACAACAGCAAACATAAAACTCTCAAGAGTAGGTGCCACTTTCAGCGAAGATGGGAGCTCAGAGATCAAGGTGATAGATGGCAGAAGCCAACCAAGAATTTACAACTTATATCCTTAGAATGGCTATTTCACTGTTGAAAAGCATTCGAGCAAATCATTTAGTTAACATCACCAAGTCCAAGCATTACAGAAGCTTCTTAACTGAAATACTGAGATTATAAGCTGGATCAATTTACAAGGTTCATGACTTAAGAGGGCTATCTTTTTAGGCTTCATTTAATTACACTATAACTGTTGTGCATAATGGTGTAATCACACTGCAGAGCACAAGAATCCTTATTACAAGTGATTAAAAGAAAACCCTGTGCTTCCTTTCAAAGGAATTGGTCCCTGAATAGTTTTAGTCCACCTGAAATTTGTACACATACAAACCATTAGGGAGCCTGTTCTGTGTACTCTGATATGTTCTACATTCTTCTTAGAATTCTTCTCTGCTCAGAAATCAGCAGAAATAACTATCAAGCTAATATACATCTAAAATGCACTTTGAAGGATGAAAGATAGTTTTTATTGTGCAGACAAATACAAGTGCTTCAGCAGCACCATTTTCAGCCCATGCACTGCATGGACACCTGGCAGTTTACCTTAGAAAGCTCTGCACCTGGAAAAAAAGATGGAAGAAAGAAGTAAATAGAGCAAAATGAATGAAGACTGCAGAAGCTTCAGCTAAGCCTCCTAATACTATCGAAAAGATGGAAGTTGCCAGAAAAAAGGCTCCTATCAGTATCAGCAAGGACAGTACTAAGCCTTGAACTCTGCAGGCAAACAGTAGCTTGCCTTTCATTAATCATAGAATGGTTTGGGTTGGAAGGGCCCTTTTAGGTCATCTAGATCCAACCCCAATGCTATAGGCAGGGTCACCTCCCTGTAGACCAGGCTGCTTGCAGCCCCATCCAGCCTGGCCTTGAATGCTTCCAGGGAAGGAGCATCCA
>NW_011120585.1:0-5272 GCF_000146605.3 Meleagris gallopavo
TCCAGGGATGGGGCACCCACAGCTCTGGGCAGCACTGCCAGGGCCTCACTGCCCCCTGAGTGAAGAATTTCACCTAACATCTAATCTAAATCTCCCCTATTTTAGTTTAGAGCCATTTCCCCATTTCATATTACTACATATGTCTGTAAATAGTTGATTTCTTTCCTGTTAATAATCTCCCGTTAAATATTGGAAGACTGCAACGAGGTCTTCTCTTCTCCAGACCGAACAAGTCCAACTCCCCCAACCCTTCTCATAGGAGAGGTGCTCCAGCCCTCTGAGCATCTTCATGGACCTCCTCTGGATCTGCTCCAACAGCTCCACATCTTTCCTGATCTGGGGGCCCCAGGCCTGGACGAAGTACTCCAGGTGGAGTCTCACAAGGATAGAGCAGAGGGTGACAATCCCCTCCCTCTCCCTGCTGCCACCTCTATTGATGCAGTCCAGGACACTGTTGGCCTTCTGGGCTGCAAGCACACTTCTGGCTCGTGTCCAGCTTCTTGTCCACCGGAACCCCCTAGTCCTTCTCTGCAGGGCTGCTCTCAGTGAGTTCTTCTCCCAGTCTGTCCTCATATCTGGGATTACCTCAACCCAAGTGCAAGAGATAAGGATGTGGTGTGGGAACCATATCAAAGGCCTTGCTCAAGTCCAGATAGACAATATCAGTTGCCCTCACTTTGTCCACTGATGCCATCATTTCATCATAAAAAGCAATGAGATTGTTTGGGCACAATCTGTCTTGGTGAAGCTGTGCTGACTGTCTTGGATCACCTCCTCATCTTCTCTCACATGCCTTAGCATCTCTTCCAGGAGCCCTGGATCTGCTCCGTGATCTTCCCAGGCATAGGTGTGAGGCTTACCTATCTGTAGATCATAGAGAAGTTTGTAACAGAGGCGGAGACAGACGACAGTGTCTGACTGCTTTGCTACTTGAGCTGCAAGAGCTAAAGCTCCAGCTGAAGTGACGCGTGGAAGAGGGGGGATAGCAGATCAATAACATGCATGGAGAACCGATGAAATACATTCAGTAATATTTATAACATAAGGAATAAATTTCAGGTGTTCGCAAGCATTGGCTTTACATAGGGGAAAAAGAAGTTATCAACAGTTTATTTTGTGTAGTAAAGCTAACAAAATTAACAGATTACATTGAGTGAACCTGCTTGCTATGTAAGTGGGCTGAACACCGAACAAAAGGAAAGGCACTGAACCTAAGCCTGACGTACCTAACAGGAAAGACTGCATATAAAAAGTTTTGGCTTTCCTACACTTATAGCAGAGGAATAAGTAGTTAAATTCTGGCTACTTTTTTTCAAGCTTTTGCTATAGTAATTTACATGATTTATGTTTAATGCTGATATAATGCTCTAAACACTAGATATGGAGAATGTTATGGCCTGAGAGAGATATGGAAAATAAACCAATCACAGAAGTTGGAGATCATGACCAAGATTAGGAACCATGGTCTAGACTGTTAGTTAGCAACAACAGTGGCTGTAAAGTGGTGTCAAGTATGTTTGGAAGAGCCAGTGTCATAATTATTCACATCTAGAGTAGATAGGACATTCTCTCACTAAGGAAAATATATTTTGAAGACTGGGAGGAAAAAGCCAACCTCAGTATCACTGGAAAAATACAGTCATTTTGTCCCCTGTGGGTATGACAAAATGTTTTTTGGCTAACTTGGATGAATTTTTTCTAGGAAGCTGCTAGTACTTGTATAAACAATAAGGTCTTATTTAACTGCACCAAAAAAAAAAAAAAAAAAAAAAAAAGCGGCACTTAAAGAACAGCAGCAGTAAGAAAAAGGTGCTCCAGATGCAGAAAAATATGAGCTTACTGAAGTTTGTCGTCAAGAAGCATTTCTAAAATACATATGCAGGACATAATCCCAAAACGTCATTCTCCAAATGTTCATGTATAATAAGAACAAAAGACCTGAATTGCTAATAGATGTGCACTTTAAAGAAGAGTTTGATGGCAAAGATGTAATGGAAAACTACAGAGGGAAAAATCCCAGAATACAAACTCTTTGACCTACTTCCAAAACAGAGAAAGCAGGCACAATGCAGTATTTCAAAACTTCAGGAATATTCTGACAAGGGCCCAGCAGTTGAGCTCCGTACATTAAGTCTTGGCAGAATTGTATTGTTCAGTTCTACACTATTTGCATGCAGAAATCAATACGTGTTCAGACAAAAGCCACGCCACACATTTATAGGAACGTTGTGGATTTCAGAATCACAGAAGCAAATAAATACAATAGCCCCTGAGTTCCTTGCACAGCACAGCTCCATGAGCAGATAAACCAACACTTTTAAGTGAGGATGGGAAGCCAGAGATGAACGCATCTTTATTTCATGGATTTTCTCTGCTTTGCAGGCTGAAACCACAGCTAGAAGCTCAAGTAAACTGTACAAGGCAATCCCTGCTGCCCCAGGATTTTATGGCTTGGTTTGTCAGACCCTGGGATGTGGATTAATCAGATTCATGATAAGCAAGGACTGAGCTTACTTAGAGTAAAATGGCAACTTCCAGAGCTGGAACCACTAATTCAGCTGTACCCAGTTATTTAAAACTTAAACATTTGCTTCCCATTGGTTTGGCAGTTTGGAAGATAGAGTGATACTAGAAAATGCTCACTAGGAGACAGTAAGCTCAGTGCAGCAATGGCTCCCTCCACTGTCCTCCCTTCCACTCTCTGAGTCAAATATTATTTCTTGTGAATTCCCACAGCTCTTCTCTCAGCCATCGCTTCCTTTGCTCAACCTGGACCACAGACAGTAGGTTTCTCTAGAAGCATTCTTCCCAGCAGCTGGACATGCCAACCCATGCTGCACAGGCTCACAAGGAAGACAGATCCTGCCTTCCTGCGGTTTGGCTGCTTGCTCTAACAGCCAGTCTCTGCAGAGAATGCTGGGTACCCTCAGCCTCTTCCCAGCCTATTGCATTTTGAAAACAAAACCCAAAAGTGTGTCTAAAAAATGAAGCAGAATCCCTATTGTGCCATGCAGAGAAATTTGGCAGAAGGAAGCAAGCGAGCACGCAAACCAAGCTCAGATTGTTGCAGGTTCAAGCGCTTCAGCTTTGAAATTTATGGCTATAGACCTCATAAAGATCCTTGTGACCATCATTCTGCAAACTTCTTGTTCAGTTCTGATTTATAGCTTTTGGAAATCCAAGCAAAACAGAGCAGTAAAAGAAATTTGTGGGATAATTTACGGCTTCAGTTTAGGTTAGGCTTTTAGTAGTTATTTACCTTTATACTTCAGATAAAGATTTGTGAGTAGCCAATTACCCAAAGCAGCATGAGCGGCTTTGACAGCTGACTTCAATGCAGAAGCTACCCTTAGAAAGTACTGCTTTATTTCCTAATAGAAAATGATACAGTTAAATACAGAAGCCAGAGTCTATGGCTAACCCTAAATGTTAAAATGGTGGGGGGAAGAACATCATGACCATTCACATGGAACAAAGTGTTTGAGGATAAAAGCTCCAGAAAAGGAGATGGAAAGATAATTACTGTATACTTATATAAAGCCAGGGATACTCTTTTAGGTGTTCTTTGAGTTTTACTTTATTTTTTTTAGCTGTACCAATTTACACCAGATGAAAAAAACATCTCTAAAGAGTTCATTAAACTCTGTCTCATTACTGCTTTGCTTTGGAACTTGAACATTTGTTGATATGAAAGATTCACTGTTTTCTTCATGCAAAATGGTACCTGAGATTTTAAAACTGGGTGTGTCGTATTGGTGTTACCTTCACTGGGTCTGTTCCCCACATCTGACTGCCACATGGCAGGAGCAGACATGAAGAGAGGAGGCTGCTTGGCCACACTTCCTACAGCCCTGCTTACAGCCTAGGCTCCTGAGCAGGGCTGTGCTACCTCTTGCAATGAAAGGCCTTTTGTTGCCTTTTTTAAGTCAACATAAAGTCAGATGGATAATTTACATTGAGTTTTGATTGATTTTGTGTCTTTTTTTTTGTTTGAAAGGCAACAAGGAGCCAACTGCAGTTCCCATTAGAATTCATTTCTGCTTAATTCCTGCAACTTTGAAAGCAGTTCAGACTCAGAATGCTAGATCTCAAACACAAGCCTTGTTGATCAGGTGTTTCAGTCACATATATATCCAGCTGGGTGAGCATAATTTTGCATTTTCCTTGTGGCTGATGATATCTGAGCAGTGATGAAATAGGAAGTAGCTTCTAAATAATCTGCTAAATAATCTGGAAGTAGAGGTCTAAATAATCTGCAGTACTCAAATATTACTTCTAGGTCACTGATGGAAAAGGGTTTGGCATCACAATTTGACAGACTTCACAAATTGAACAGAAAAGAGGCACGAGACCCTACTCCTGGAAAGACGTGATTTAGAATCACAGAATCACAGAGTGGCCAGGGTTGGAAGGGACCTCAAGGATCACGAATCTCCAACCCCCCTTGCCACATGCAGGGCCACCAACCTCCACATTTTAATACCAGCCCAGGCTGCCCAGGGCCCCATCCAACCTGGCCTTGAACACCTCCAGGGATGGACGGGGCATCCACAGCCTCTCTGGGCAGCTGTTCCAGCACCTCACCACTCTCATAGTGAAGAACTTCCCCCTGACATCCAACCTCAATCTTCCCTCCCTCAACTTAAAACCATTTCCCCTTGTCCTGCAGTTATCTACCCTTTCAAAGAGTTGATTCCCCTCCTGTTTGTAGGCTCCCTTTAGGTACTGAAAGGCTGCAATGAGGTCACCCCAAGCCTTCTTTTCTCCAGGCTGAACAAGCCCAGCCCCCTCAGCCTGTCTTCGCAGGGGAGGTGCTCCAGTCCCCTGATCATCTTTGTGGCCCTCCTCTTGACCCTCTCCAATAGCTCCCTGTCTTTCTTGTACTGGCGGCTCCAGACACAGTACTCCAGGTGGGGCCTCACAAGAGCAGAGTAGAGGGGGACAATCACCTCCCTGTCCCTGCTGGTCACCCCTCTTCTGATGGAGCCCAGGATACCATTTGCTTTTTGAGCTGCAAGAGCACACCGCTGACTCATGTTAAGCTTTTCATCCATCAGGACCCCCAGGGCCTTCTCTGCAGGGCTGCTCTCACGGACCGCTCCTTTCAGTCTATATGGATGCCTGGGATTCCTCCAGCCCAGTGCAAAACTTTGCACTTTGGTGTATCAAACCTCATCAGGTTCCCCTGGGCCCACCTTTCAAGCCTGCCGAGGTCCCTCTGAATGGCATCCCTTCCTTCCACCGTGTCAACCGCACCACTCAGCTTGGTGTC